>NC_057796.1:165663382-165767609 GCF_018294505.1 Triticum aestivum | reverse complement strand
CCCCGCCGCCCTCGCCGACCCCCACCGGAGCCCCAAGCCGCCCCGCCGGAGCCCGTCCCGACGAGGTACCGAGCCGCCGCCGCCCTTGCTGGTTTTCTAAAAAAAACCATTCGTTTTTTCTAAACCCTAGATCGGTTTATTTTTCTTCGGTTTTATTATTTAGTGAACGTTCACCGACCCGTTCGTTAAAACGAACGTGTTCGTCGGATTTTCACTGTTAACGAACGTTCGTTCTTTAACCGTTCGTCGGTTTTTCTTTTTCGTCGGATTTTTCAGCGATTTTTCCAGATCTCGATTTCAGATCAGATCTTCGTTTTTGTTGAACTTTTCGCTCGTTTATCGGAATCAGGCGATTCAAGCATCTAGAGTTTCGTCTCGAAATTCTCTTTCCATTTAACCTACTCAAACAAGTTTTTGCTACTGTAAAATTTGACCTAGATCCAGATTAGTAAACGAAGCTTGTTTCTTTCGCCGTTTGACTTTCGTTGCTTCGTTCGATTTGATTCTTTTTGCAAACCGGAGTTCTTAAGTTGAACTTTCTGGTTGGATCTTTTATTTGAGTTTTACCTGTGCATTAGATGAGTACTTATTGTTTGCTTGTTTGTTTGCGATAGAGTACCCGGAGTGCGCCGCTTGTTACTTCGAATCTCTAGGTTTCGCGGATCATCAGCAAGGCAAGTAACACTTTGATCATACTTTTCCATACCCAGTTTTATTGCATTAGATCAATCCTCAAACATTTCATGATTAGGATCTAATTAAATTGTGGGTATTTGTAAGTAGTTGAGGTAGTACCTATTACCTGTTTTATTATCAAACCCTTGGGAGTTACTTCTACGTTGCTATTATATTGCTATGCTATGCTCGTAGACGTGGATTGGGTTTGAGAGTATTCATGACAGATGTGAGATTGTTAATTAATGGTTTACTTAAGGTGGCAACTAAAACTCACATCTGGGTGGATTGAGGTACCGGGGTATTCCAGGATTGCCTGTTTTTCTTTTGGACCGCCACCCATGTTCAAAGGGATCATGAGATTATTCATGCTAGAAACTTCCGTGTGCAGCCGCAAGCTATTATGGGCTCTAGCATAGTTGATTAAGTTGTGTGAACTCTTACAGTGGTAGATTAGCAGATGTAGGGGATGTAGGTGGTACGGTCTATCACATCGTAAGGTGCAAACACTTCTAAAAGACTGTGTCTCGGTCATCCGTTTCTCAAACATCATGTAGTGCGAGAACCAAGCGGAGGCGATCGAGTCTTGTGAGAAAAGTGCACAAACCTCTGCAGAGTGTATAAACTAATCATGGTTAGTCGTGTCCCCGGTTATAGAAAACTTGAGTATCTAGTACTTGGATTATCATGTGAATCTCATCATGTTACTTTTAATTAATATTGTTGGGATAATGATGATACTTAATTGGGATTGAGATGCTGTCAACCATCTCAATGTTTAACAACCACCATGATAGTTAAATAAAATTTATTCCTTTGCAGTAGGGAAAAATTGGCTTTTCGCAAAACTGTAACCATAGAGCTTTCCACCAGCCATATATGCATGTAGTATAGCATTATTATATTCATTATTCTCTATGTGTTACTTTGCCAGCATATTCCATGTGCTGACCCGTTTTCGGGCTGCAACGTTTCATGTTGTAGACTTTTCAGACGACGAGTAAGGTGCCTTAGGTCGTGGTCTTATACTCAGTGATGCCGTTGGAGTTGATGGACTCACTTATCTTCCAAGCCTTCCGCTGTTATCGTATTTATATGGCCTTAAGCCATATTTATCATACTTATTCTCTTTGAGATATTCGTTGTAATAAGTGTGTGATTGCTACTCTGTTATAAATCCTCCATTTGTACTGTGCGTGTCAGCATTACTGATCCAGGGATGACACTGGTGCACAGCAGCACAGACTATTTGAGGTCTGGTCGCTACAGTCTATGTCTCACTCATGCATGATCATTTGCACATTCACACCTCTCTATGTCTCTATCACACGCACACCGTCTCCACATTGCCCTTCCGCCACAACACACATATGGACACATACACACGTTCTCTCTCAGTCACACACACAAGATCAGTATTAAAAAACTAGGGCACACCTAAAACGTCCAAATTCAAATAAACACGAACTGGAGCTAAATTCAAATATATGGAAATATTGTAGCGTCAAGAACTTTTCCCGGAAAAAAATTTGAGTAATATTCGGGGATTGTTTTCACACACACAAAAAGGTTCGGTGGATGTCCTTCGAGCGCGACACGGTGATGCACCGTTCGATCGACCACGCGGCCGCGGTTCACATGCTTGCACAGGATTCCGTATCGTGGCTATGGTAACTAATAAAAGTGCTGCCTAAGTCTATAGTTTACGTGTACTAGTACGGTTTTCTTTTAAGTTTGACCAACCCTATATAAAACTAAACTAAGCTCCCAAACGCGCACTCATCAATATGCCGCCGCCGCCGTTGCGCATGCCGGCGCCCGCCTGCTCTGGCCAACAATTTCTCGCCCATCACCGCCGTGTCGCCGCCAAGCCGAAAGCTCGCCCGCTCACGTCGTCTGTAGTCCCTCCTCGCGATGCTGCCGCGCTGCCAAGCACGCGAGCAGCTGGTGGAGCCGCGTCTATGCACGCAACATACAAAAAGGAGGACGAGTGCGTGCTCCAGCACGCCGGCGAGGAGGAACTAGCATGTCATTGTCGTCTACGCCCGCGCGAAGGAGGCGCGCATGGTGGCTGTCACAGCGGAAGCCGGTCGCGCGCGCGTCGAGCCCGCAAACCGGGCGCGGATGCGGAATCTACCTTCAAGACCTTGAATGCCACGTGGATCCTGCAATCTGAAGGAGCAATTTGGGTCAGTCGACTCTCGTGAGCCGTTTGATGCAACATGGATGGCTAGAAGGGCTACTTCAACCTCCGAAATAGATGAACGGTCCATCTTCTCAGCCCGCCACACGCCTAACCGCTTGCCGCCGCCGCCGCGCCCTCCCCTGAACCGCCTGCCACCGCCATGCTCCCCCCACCCCCGCCATCCGTTTAACCCCGGGCACGATCCATTTTTTTCCTGCGAACTGCATTCCACACCCAACACTCATAAGATAGATCATGGGCACCTTGCCGTCTTCTTCCTTCACTCCGTCGAACTTCGTTCACAAATCGACTGACCCAAATTATACCACTAGTACGAACGTATTAAGTACAGTAGGAACACGAAGATATGAGCAGTAGTACCAACTACAAGAAGAACAGTAGTAAGACATAGTACTAGTACTACTGTACGTACTAAAGAGTTCAAATAACAAGAAAGAACATAAACATAGTTCTGCTGGGGCCTCAGCACAACACACCCTTGAAAATAAACTAAGCAACTAGTCTGCTTGACACTGCAGTAGAACCAGCATGAGCGACGGCACTGCCACCTACTCGGAGTCCGAGTCCACTACCTCGACTTTGTCCTCGTCCCTCTTCCTCTTCGCCGACGCTTCTTTGCTTGAACCAGACACTGGGCTCTGCATCTTCATCCAACCCTTGTAGATATTTAAACAAAGGTAGGCATCCATTGTTGCGTACAGGATGTGATCTTCATCTAATGTCTTTGACCCCCATGCATGATGAAACTCGTGGTGAGGTTTCTTCAGTTTAGCGTACGAAGGATCGATCATGGCTGCTGCCAGGGTCAGCATTGAAGGCTGAGAGGAGGACACCAGGCTTGCCTTCTGGAGATCAAAGGGCTGGCCTACAACGAGGCCTATCCGACCCAGGACATCCCTATCGTTCCTAAAGTCTACAGTAATGAATTTCACTCTTTCGTCCTTGAGGAAGTTCTTAAAATCATGGCACTCAACGTCGGCATGGCATATGTGGTAGACGAAGCACATGTTATGTACGCAAACCTGTATCACGGCGGGCTTCTTCTTCTCTGCCTCCTTTAGTTTCTTCTCTCTTTGCAGGACTGTGGTGTACTCAACATCTAGCCCAACGACCCACTCATCCGTTGAACTGTTGAACAGTGTAGGAAGCGAGCAAGACGTGCTTTCACCATCGCGGATCCACGTGTGTAGATGACGAAGAACTCATCGCCAGTGATGGCTCTAACCTGGTACTCAGCGACGACCATGGAGATTTGGGAGGCCATGGATTTTGGAGGAGGGTTAGGAGAAGTTGAAGTGGTGTAATGTGAAAGGACGGGACGACTGGGAGCGAACTATTTTAAGGTACTGTACTAGTAGAAGACGGGGACGAGTAGGGCGTGTGAGCGGCGTGGGGTTGCTGGCTTGCCCGGTGGATAAACGGCTGCAAGCCCCCAAAGAGTTCTCGAGAACTATGCGGGACCCACTAGATGTCATGTCTACTAGACCCATATCGTAGGCCTGACGGTATAGCTTCTGCCTGTTCGCACGCCATGCCGGCGCATCGGTAACTTCACTTAATTCCGTCAACCGTCGCGCCTACCATGACCTTCGCCTCCCTCGCGCGGTCGCGCCCTTTGAGACTTTGACCGGCTATAAATGAGCAATTTGTTTTGCCTACTCCGCATGCATGATACTCCCTCTAGCCCTTTTTACTTCCTTCAACCGTTTGCAAAGTGTTTGACCAAATTTATACTAAAAATATCAATATCTACAATACTGATTATAATGAGTATAAGAACTACTATTAGATGAGTTAAAGATTCTAATCCTGAACTAACCCTGAAGTAACTCTAGCGAAAGAGGTGTTTGGATGACAGGGTTAGATGGAGCGCGGATACGGCGAGGTGCCTCCATGGGCGGTGCGAGAGGGAGGGAGGGAGGGAGGGAGAGGAGAGAAGCTTCGAGGAAGTGGGGAGGGATCTGCTGCGGGGAGAGCGAGAGAAAAATGTGTTTTTTAGTGTCCCGAGAAGAACTAACCCAAATAAGAACCTCTTGGGTGGGTTAGATTTTTTTTGGGTTAGTTGAGTTCAAAATAACCCAAACTAACTCTAACACATGGATCCAAACAGGACCAAGGTTAGCTATTAGAGTACTACTACCTCCCTTCTAGTTTAAAGGGCTCGATTCAAAATTTTCACCTACTCTTAGCTAGATAGAGGCGGTTGAATAGTTTTTGTAGTCTGCAAAAGTACTCAACTAATGCTGTCGTTCTTCACAAAAAAATGTGTTTACCAATGCATGCATGAACACTAGTTACTCTAACCCCCCTCTCTTCTTTAATTCTTTGCCACATCAGCATGTTTACTATTCCCGTGTGCATGATACCAGCTAAGATACCACCATTATGGCCAGCCTTAACCATCGCATGCAATAATTTAGCGCACCTTGAAATATGAACATGTGTGGGGCGTGTATGTTTTTAATGACTTGAGACTATACCTAGCCCGGCATGCAAGATGAGACTTATTATGCACCGTTCCCCATACCCGCAGGAAGCCCGTTCGTCTCCAAATCTTTTCCTATCCATGTGTGGAAAGAATATGCCTGCCAGACTCTCCTTCTCCCTCCGGCGGTTCCACCACTCCACCCCGTGTGGAAAAAATCTGCATGCATGACTCTCCTCCCCCCGTGCTCGTTCAATCCGTCTTGACCAGCAATATTTCCACACCTTCCCTCCCCCGTAATTTACTCCAACAAATATGCCCACGTAGCTGTTACTACGTTAATCACGCAACATATCTTCCGGGACGCTGCTTTAGTTACTTAACTGCAGGTGCATTGGGTCACTGACATATGGGCCCAACAGGGGTCTGGCCCACATGTCAGTGACGCAATTGGACCTGCAGTTAAGTCAGTGCAGCTCAGTCCATATCTTACGTAGGTGTGCCATTGCTCGCTATAAATACTGCGCCTCCCACGACATTCGTAAGAACGCTCACGTTCAATGTTATCTCCTCCCCCTCCCTCTCACGTCGACCACCATGGCATCACCCCTCCCAAGCCGTAGGCGCCCCTCGCTGCACCGCGCGGACGGTCATGCGTCGCTGTTCCGTTCCTCCCCGCCACTAGTTGAGGAGGACGCGTCGGCGTTCCGCTCCTCACCGTGACGCGTCGAGGTGGACACGTCGCCGTTCCGTTCCTCGCCGCCACTAGTCGAGGAGGACGCGTCGGCGTTCCGCTCCTCACCGCGATGCGTCGAGGTGGACGTGTCATCGTTCCCACTCTCGCCAGCACGCGCGTCGGAGGACGCGTCGGCTCCCCGCTACAAGGAGAACGTCGCGCCGCCCGCCGAGCCTTGAGGAGCTTTGGAAAGAAATGGATGTTGCCTTGTGGGAGGCTTTGCCTCCAGCAGAGCGTGCCAAAATAGAGGGGGAGAAGAAGGCCGAGGAAGAGAAGCGCACCGCGGGACAAGCTGCCTGGCAGGCCTATGTCGCGTCCGAGAGAGTCACACAATTGGCTCTTTGGTAGAAGGCTCGTGCGAGGGCGGTGAGGGTGGCGGAGGACGCCCGTGCCAAAGCCCTGAGTGCAGTCGGGCCCAAGCGCCTCATCTACGCTTGGCGGTACGTGGACCGGGTGCACGCTTCCAGCAAGGAGGAGTACCTATTGGTGCCGGATCACCACACCGGTGAGATCGCGCTCGCCCGCCGGCAAGCCGCCAATCAGCACCTCGCGAGTTGCGAGGCTGAGGAAGAGGCGTTGTGTCGGCGCGCTGGGAAACGGCCGCGCACCAGGGCACTTGTGGCGCACCGCAAGCTCTCCTGCGAGCGTCGTGGCTTTTAGTAGGAGTATAATTTTTGTTTCGTAAGGCGATCTCATTAGTTTTGGGACGCAAATGATAAATCCCGAATGTTCAGGAATTATTAGCGTCCTTAATTAACTATGTAAAAGGGAAAGTTTGGAAACCTTGTGTATTCATACGCATTTTGTAAGTACGTGCATATAGCACAAACTTTACTATATACTATCGCCCTACACGTCTCTCTCTATATATGCTTGCAGACTGTGCTACTCCCTCCATCCAGGTCAATAAGTCATCTTTGGTTGTGCACCGTGACCAAGAAGGAGGGAAGACTTATACACCTAGACGGAGGGAGTACTACTATTACTTATGTACGTAAAAATGCAGGTTTTAACATTACGATGCGGTTTTTGTAAAAGTAGAAAAACAGCACTAGTCAAGCTTGTGAAACGATTCAATGCCAAACAAATGCAAAAATGCTCGTTTGATTGTTTACTTTTAGCTTCCTTCTCTATCGTTATTTCTCTGTCATACTTTGTACGGAGTATCTCACTGGTCGGAAAGGCATGCAAATTCCCAAACCGCTTCCTACACCCTATATCGAATTTTTGCCTAACAAGTTGTGCCATGCAATTGGAATTCCAACTTGAGTACTACTACTAGTAGGAGTACCAGGGGCCAGTTCTTTTAGGCTTCTAGATTAGTAATCCCATAACTACTACCTCCGTCCTGGTTTATTGGTCCCCAATGTAATCTGTGTCAAATTTTGATCATAAATTTAACTAATGAAATGTTAGTGCATGTCACATGCACTAACATTTTATCAGTTAAATCTTTGGTCAAAATTTAGCACAAATTACAATGGTGAGGAATAAACCAGGACAGAGGTACTACTAGTAGTAGTTTAGAGGCCCAAATAAATGAGTGAGGCGCCTTAATGTTACTCTCCACTGTGACTAGTCTTACGGGAAAAGCTGGGGAAGCCGCCAAAATAACTGGCCCTAGGAGTAGTAGCTAGGGATACTAGGAGTAGTAGCTAGGGATCGAGTGTGCGAGACGAACCGAAGAAAGTAAATGCAGAGAGATGAAATGCAAAAAAGACGGAGGGATGTGATGGTTGCTTGTCCGTTTATTTTACCAGGCCACTTATTACTGGGAGTGGTTGGGTTTTGTGATATGACGGCTTTACTACCGCGCCACGAGCGGGGTGAGACTCCCGTGCAGCGCCACCCTCTACACTAGTACTACATCGGTTGTGGTTTATCCCCCATTGAATTTGACTGAAGATTTAACTAACAAAATGTTAGTGCATGTCAACAAAAACAATATCGTTGGATTCGTATTTGAACATAGTTTTCAATGATATAATTTTAGGTGACATGCATCATCATTTATCGTACTATATATAATGTTAGTTCAATTTTTGGTCGTACTAATCTATAGTAAGGTGCCCGTGCGTTGCACGGAAGAGTGAAATGCATTGATCGGGGAGTTGTTTATTTTGACAAAGGATGTGGGGGTCATCTCATGTGTAACTGGTATCGATAGGTTTGTTCGGATATTATTCATCTCTAGAGCTCACAAACATCCGGGTGAAATAGATAAAAAAGTATCTTTTGCAAACAAAAGTGTTCAACTGTTCAACCTGCATCCAAAACTTGTGAAGAAATAACTCTTATTGTGCTTTGCAAGAAATGATCTTCAAGAATTAGTTTTTGAGTATCCATTGTTATACATGTTGGCTACAGATGACATGGCACTTTCTTATAGTCAACAGTTGGCTATACTATTTAAGTATTAACCATGCCCTTATACACCTAGACGGAGGGATTAAATCATGATGACTTGGAAGGGGGCAAAGGATATGTAAGAAATGGTTCATCATAAGTCTTTCACTAGTACTGTAGTAAAAATTCATACATGGAAGATTCTAGACTGAACCATAAATGGATACACTTTTATTCATGCGCGATACTCCAATAGAGCAAGATCATGCATGGAAGTGTCCACATGCTTAGACAGCGGATTACATTGAGCGAAGACTAATGATCAATATTTATAACTTGATAATGCAGATGTCCAGGTGAACCTCCTTGGAGTCCCCGTGCACATTGTTGGGGGTCAAATAATACCGTGCGTCTTCATGTCCACATCGGCGGGAAGGTCCCATCTCGGCAGAGTCCAAGTTAGCTTGATGTAGCCAGTGTCGCCGCCCACGTACCTCCGAGGGGTACTAATAGTGAACACGCACCCGTACATCGGCCTCGTGTCAGTGTCAGCGTCAGCGGCATCGCCTCGCCGGTGCCCACGATCAAGAGGAAGACACTGCCGTCCTCCTCCGAGACTAGCAGGCGCCGGTGATCCTCCAGCGACTCCGGCACGGTGAACGGGTAGCACGTCTCATACTTGATGTTCTTCGCCAAGGGCCAGTAGTGATCGCCGCACGCTTGCGTCAGGTGATGCACGATGTCCGCCGGCGAGCCCCAAAACGGCACCGGGCACTCATAGTAGTAGACGAAGGGCTCCATGGAGGCATCGACCAGGCCGTCCATGAAACGGGAGTGGCTGTAGGGGACGTTCTGCCAGTTGAATATATGAGCAAGTTACTACGAGATTTAGTCAGAATGAGCACAAAATAAATCATGACGGCTATAACAGAGATTAAACTAATCATGCGGACTAGCATAGTAGATGAACAGATCGAATCTAGGACACAGACTAGAAACATGAATTCTACCACGATTTCGAACAGGAAGGATAGAAACACATACGGTGCAACGGGAGCAGCACCATTGGCGTTGAGGTTGTCGCCCATGTCGTTGAGGAAGAGGTTGCCGAGGTCGGGGAAGAAGTCATCGTCGGTGAAGTCGTCGCTGCTAGCAGTCGCGAGAGTGCGCTCCCCTAATTTCAACAGCGCCCGCCGAATGGAGCGCAGGAGGGAGTGGCTGTAGGGGACGTTGCGGCCGCCGAATGGAGCGCAGGAGTAGCCCACGAAGCAGTAGATGGTGCTCCTCCCTAGTCTCTATTCTTATCTCTATCTCTACTACTCTTCTTTGTTTTTTATAATATACTAGTTGTAGTTGTCGAATCAAATAGTACTGTGCCGTCCACTGCACGCCCGGCTGAACACGCCTTCTCGCCTCCATCAAACCCTTCCGTTAAACTCGCATGCAAACCGAGAAACCTACTCCGGCCCGCGGGAGGAAATTTGTCGGTTGCCGTTGGAGAATAATAGAGTCACGTCCAATCCATTTGAGTTAATTGCGTGTATGTTTCTCCCTCTATAAAAAGTTAATTGCATCCTTAATCTTGTATTCTAAGTACTCTGTGGGTTCCAATGTCAGTACAGTGTACATGACTTGCAGGCTGGTTACATATTCGTACAGAAAGTTAAAAAGAAACAAATCCATCCTTAATCCTGTATTCTAAGTACTATGTGGGTTCCACTGCCAGTAGAGTAGCGAAAGAAGTAGTATATATTAAAAAAATATAAAAAGCTAAAGTTTAGGACAGAATTCGAACTAAGGTCATCGTGCTGCGAGCATCCGGCCCGGACCAGTACACTAGGTGTTGGTTGCGGAGAATGTAAGAGATAAACCTTTATAACAATGAGCCCGTCCGTTGCAACGGATCCAAAGTAGAATAATACATATTCACAAATTTGAAAGAAAACAGTTTACTTTTGATATACATATCACTAAAAAAAATCTTATGTTTCACTCCAAATATATTCTTTGGGCTGTTTTGATGAAGTATGGGAGGAATGTGGTTGGTTTCAAGATACTAAGGGTTTTTGTGTAAACTGGAGCACAGAAGTGGGAATTGTTGCAAAAGGCCACAACTTACATCACAGCCGTTAGATGCAGATCTAATGGTCAGAAATGGCGGATGGCAGACACACCATCATCACCAACTGAGTCTTTTATAGGAGTAGGAGTAGAGAAAAAACCGAGTTGGTGATGATGGTGTGCCTGCCATCTTATAATATAGACTGTCCAATCTATATTTGACGGATAGAAAGCAAACTATGACAAATTTACAAAAGATACCCACACCTCTCTCCACATTTACAGATAAGGCCTTGCCTCGTTCATCCTTATCTCCCACAACCTCATTGCTGAGCAATTACAAAAGGAAGTCTCTGGAACAATCTGGCATGGTGGCCGCTGTCGGCGCCGTCCATCCCCATGCCTCCGCCCAGTCCGACCACCAGTCACCACCACGCCCCACTCCTCCTCACCTCTATCATCTTTCTTGACATATCATTTTTTCGATGAAATGGTCGACATACCATTTTCCGATAAAATTCTCAAGATATCATTAGTTTTTACACATGGGATTACTCCTGCATGGGTTAATCACAATAGGTGTTTTGTAAAAAAAGCATCTTGATGTTCCGTGCAATGCACGGGCATCTTGCTAATTTTTTGCATATAATTCCAAACACCACGTAGACACGGTCTTTGACCATTTTACAACTATGTTAGTATCATTGTTAGTGGTCAGCCAGTGCAAGTTATAGCCCCGGGTATTTTAACCTTTTTTCAGTAATGATATCTGGCGATTGTTCGACACGAGCTCAATCCTGGCGAATCCCACGTAACTGTCAGATTTCCATCCGACGGTGGCCTGTTTTTAAGCCATAGTATTTGACAAAACCGCCACCCTTACACACGTACTGTAACTGCGTCACGGGCGTTTGCAACTGCCATGTCTCCCAGCGAATGTTTGCTGGGGATTGGAGTCAGCACCAATGGCGGTTCGTAGTCGTTCCACGCTCGGGCATTGAAGTTTGTAACTTTTTTAGATTAGAACACACTACTCCTCCGGTGCTAGTAGTAGAGCAGAGTCCTACTCCACTACTACTCTACTCTAGCAAGTTAGGGCATAGTAGTAGGTACTGTAGGGAGTACCAGTACTATGATCACTCAAGCAAGTTGTCTGACTTCGATATGACCCTACGCTGCTGGTATGTGTCTCGTAAGTCAAGCGGCGTTCTGTAGTCATCATCACCTGTCCACTTCCCGCAGCACATATTCGCTTCTCCATCTTTGTCCGCTCTTCCATCCCCGCTAAGGCGCCTCCCCCCTCGTCCAATCTTCCATCCCCGCTAAGGCGCCTCCCCCTTGTCCGAAACCCATGCACTAACAATGGCAGAACCGAGCGTCCGCCGAAAGGGTGGCTGGAATTCGCTCCCCACAAAGGTAATCAAGCTCATTGTTTCGCGTCTGGACAATCTCTGTACCATGCCGCTCGCCGCGTGCTCGTCGGGGCTGTACCATTTACTTAAAGCCCTCAGGCCAGAGCTTTTTAAGCCAGCTCCTTGCTTGATGATGCCGCCTGATCTTCAGAAACGGCGTGTCACGCAGCATAACGATCGTAGGGTGGTGAGCATCAACCCCCTTGACTGCGATCCGATCCCCGTCGCCCTCAACTACATTAACGGTATGTACTGGGTCGGCATGAACACGTCTTGGATGGTTCTCGTCGACGGTCGCGGCAGCTGGATGCTCGTGGAGGTCTACACCCGGCGATTGATCCCCCTTCCTTCGATTAACACTGCACTGCTTTGGCACCGCGGCCCAGAATACTCGGAATCTTACAGTAGCCAACATGATACCAAGTTTGATTTGCTCAAGGTTGTAATCTGCCAAGTGCCCACAAGATCTGCGAATTATAAAGACTTCAGGCTAATTGCATTCTTCAACCGCGGTCTCGCCTATCTGACAGGTCACTGCGGTAAGTGGATAAATCTGCACATCCATCGCAGGATCATACATCCTCCATGGTTCTCTGATGCCATTGAACACAAGGGCTTCATTTACGCTATCGACTCCTTCTATGGTTGGACGTATTGCTGGCCTGCTCCAGTCATTGCTACAAACGGCTGTTACAACAGTATGTTACTTTCCTATGATATCATGATGGCTTGCTTATATTACTGTCAACATTTACCGAAAAAATATTCATGCTCATAACATGTTGTTCTTAAGATTGACTACATCAAGAGCCCTTTTTTATTTGACTCCAAATTTTTTAGGGTTATTTGACTCCAACTTGATATGATGTTGTAGGCTGCCTGGTGTCCCTACCCTTCCTAATCCCAGAACCTTTCAAAGAAAAGCGGCATGGTAGTTGCAGGTGGTTCCTGTCTCGATTAGACGACGGCAAACGATTGATGATCGTTCACACGTACCGGACGTGTTGTTTTGCAGAATACAATCACAGTCACTGCAAGGTCTTTGAGCAGGATCCCAACTTCTCTGGGCCTTCAGTAATTTTTGACTAGAGGTTGGTAAGTAGCCTTGGTACACGCTCTCTGTTTGTCGGACTGAATTATCCGATTAACCAGGAGATAACCGACAGCAAGGATCATGATGGCAGCGCGGTTTCGTTCATCAGGCAAAACTGTGTGTACACAGCGTACCATGCGTCTCTGCATGCACCATACACTGATATGTGCCGCCACGCTCTGCAGCCCAAAGTAGGAGAGAGGGTCGCAAGTATCAGACTTCGACCTGCTGGCTGGAGTTTCCCCCGTCAGGCACCCATCTGGTTCAAGCCGTCAGCCAATCTCCACAGCTTAATAAATAGTAACGTCTAACTGAGCCAGTTAGTTAGATGCGTACACTTGGTGTAGTAGGATCTTTATTTAGTTTGATGCATACACTTGTTCCTTTTTGGTAGCCCTTTTGTAATGATGGCTGATGTTTGGTTTGGAAGAGAGAGCTGCGTCTACACTCTTCTGGCCTGCTTACTGCTTCTGTTGCACCCCCAGCCCTGGTTGCTGCTGCTGCTGCTGTTTTCAATGTACAATCAGTAGTATATTTCGTCTGTTGGTTGAATAAATGTGTTGTTAGAATGACAAACACAATGTTTTGGAAATCGTTGCATGGTTCGATCCTTTAGTGCCCCGTACCGTACGTAGCGCATACTATTTTTCGTACGGAACACATTTTCCACTTGTTGATAACATGCAACCCACTGATGAAGGCCCAATAGAGAAGCCCATAATTAACTGGAAGGGAGGATCTCACATGAATCCGGCCCAGGTACATGCTCATGGTCCCCTAAACATAAATAAGTAAATGAATAAATAAAGCTAAATGCTCATGCACCAGTTCTTTAAATTCACGATTTAACAGGAGGATATTATTTCCTATGATAGTGTCGTTACATTCAGTCGATATTATTCTTCGGCAAAGATAGCGACCAGTCTTCTTTCTCCCAGCATTTTCTTCCTACAACCAGCGGACCCATGCAAATCGTAGTCAACGTCGTAAATTGATCCGGTCCATTTTTATTTTTCAATAAGAATGTCCAACCCAGCCCAGCACATTGGCGACAACACTTTATCCTCTGCCTTGGTGCGCTTGCCGTGGCGCCGCCGTCCGGCCCTGTCAACATAGTTTTTCTTTTAAACGGTCCCTATCAACATAGTGAATCGGGAGAGGACTGTAGTTGTGAGTATGAGAGTACGGACCCACCTGGTCCACTCCCGAACACAAGCAAGCGCCTCTTTTACTACTCAGATGAACCCCTCGTTTTTTACTCTAATCCACCCTGCTGATATCTGGGACCCACATCATTTTCAACGTATAGTCAATTAACGACATAATTGCGCAACTTTTTTTAGTAGTAATTCGGAGGAGCAGGCTATAAACTGGGTTGTGCGGTCTCTGTGGCCCGTCTAACAACATGACCAGCCCAGCAGTTTTTTCTTTGGGAAAAGAGGTAGCCCAGTATTTCTTTTTGAAGAATACCCAAGCTAGGCCTATTTGTTTTCTCCAACTTACTGGGCTGCAAATCTTTCAAGACAGGGAGGGATGCATTCCGGCCTAGCCAAAGAGTATGGTCAGTCTGTTAAAAGTAATATCAAAAGGGGTTGAAAATTCCAAAAAAATATAGCAAATGGGATATTAGTTTCTTTTTTTGTTTTTGTTCTTCACTCATATCTTATACTCCCTCCGTCCCAAAATTCTTGTCTTAGATTAGTCTAGATACGGATGTATCTAATACCAAAACGTGACTTGATACATCCGTATTTAGACAAATCTAAGACAAGAATTTTGGGACGGAGGGAGTATTTCATTGGATTTAACATGACATAGTACTAATTTATTTTTAAATTTGTTTTAGTATGGCTACTAATTTTTGGATTAAGAATATTTTGTTCCCCAGCAAAAATTTGTGAATTTTCAAAATTTCCTAGTTAATTTTTTAACCCTGGTACTGACCAGAAAATGGGCAGCAATTCTAAAAATGGAAAACGGGCTGCAATAAATTCCATATGAATTAGAAAATGAGTAAAAATTATAAAAATAATAGCAAATGGGCTGTACACGCCACAGATTTCGAGGCTGACTTATTTACGCCAGGCTTTGTCAGTTAACACACGATTCTAGCAGCTGTGACTGTTGGATGTCCATCCAACGCCCGACGTGCTTCTTCAATCTCTGATCTTCCTGCTCCAGCCGCCTAAACTAGCGCCGGTGGGACTGCCTGCTCCCTCCCCTTGTGGCCCGCTGTGATGCCGCGCAGGCTCCCCGGGCCCACCCTACTCCCTCCACTGGCCTGGCCGCACGCAATCAACTGCCTCCTTATTACGCGAAAAAAATGATTCCTCCCACTTACATCTGGGGCGCATCGGTTGGGAGGCTGACCTGTGGGCCTACTAAGTTGACGCGTATGCAGGGCTTGTCAACTTAATCAGCAAACAATTCTAGCAGCAGTAACCGTTGGATTTGAATCGAACGGTCCTGCTGCTTCTTCAATCGCTGCTCTTCTTGCACTAGCCGCCCAAACCAGTGCCGGCGAGACCGCCTGCTCCTGCCTCCAGTGGACGGCTGTGCTGCCATTGAGGCCTCACCGCCCCCTACTAATCCCACCGCTAGCCAGGCCGTGCGGCGACAGCAGCCTCACACCACAGCCGAACCAGTGAACCCTTGTACTCCTCTCCGCGTGGGCATCCACCGCCGCGTCTTCCCTGGCTCCGCGTCATCCCCTTCCTAGGCCTCGCCATCGTCCACCGCCTTGGTGCGCTCGGCGCGGCGTGGTCAATGTGGTCAACGACCGACTTCCATCGGAAGAGTACTGTACGTGGAGAGGCTGACACCTGGGTCCATGGCCGCAGCTGGGTCCACGGCCACAGCCCCGTTTGTGATTTGCCAAGTAACTCGCTTTGTCAGGCCTGTTGGGCTGCAAATATTTCAAGACGAGGAGAGCTTCAGGGCCAGTTCTTTTGCTAGCTTTTTCGAGCTTCTAGAATAAGCTGCCCCCTACCTAGCTTATTCTAGAAGCCCAACTAAAATTTTCCTTTTAGAAGCCTATTAGTTAATTCTTAACTACTAGGCTTCTAAAAAAAATTTGGTTGGGCTTTTAGAATAAACTAGGTAGGGTGCAGCTTATTCTAGAAGCCACCAAAAGAACTGTCCTTCATTCGGCTGGCCGAGAAAATGGCCTATGAGTAATGAGAAATGGGTTGTACATTTTTAAAACACATCAAACCGGCAATTAGTTTCAAATTTCTTTTTTTCATTTCGAGATTTTAAATTGCACTGATTTTTATGTGTGGAAAATTTGTTGGATTTTATATTGATATATATTTATTTTTAAAATCAGTTTGAACGTGACTCGAAATCTCGGGATTAAAAAACAGTTCGGACCGCACCGAAATATGCAAAATTTCGTATAATTTTTTAACCGTGGCCACAATATGGGCTGTAATGCTAACAAAAAGAATATGGGCTCCAAAAAACCTTAAGAATTAGCAAATGGGCTGTAAATTATTAGAAATAATGGCAGATGGGATGTATGTTGTTTTCCACAGATTTGAGGCTTTCCTAAAAAAAAGGTTGACGCACAAGTAGTGGCTGTTGGATGTCCATCCAACGGCCGTCGTGCTTCTTCAATCTCTGCTCTTCCTGCTCCAGCCGCTCAACAAGCGTCGTCGGGACTGCCTGCTCCCTCCTCCCCGCGGCTGGCCGTGCTGCCGCACAGGCCTCACCGCCCTACCGTACTCCCATCACTGGCCTAGCTATCCCTCTACTCACCCACACCTACTGTTATTCTCCGGTGACGGCAGACGAACCAGTAAACCCTCGTACAGTCGTACTCCCCTCCGCGTGGGAAACAACTACCGAGTCTTCCCTGGCTCTGTGTCGTTCTCTTCCTAGGCCTCGCCGTCGTCCACCGTCCTGGTGCTCTCGGCGCGGCCTGGTCAACGTGGTCAACGACCGACATGCATCTGAAGTGGACTGTACGTGGAGAGGCTGACAGCTGGGTCGACGGCTGCACGCAAGGAAATGCCTCCTTATTACACGCAAAATAATGATTCCTCCACCTGACATCTGGGCCCCACCGAAAGGGCCTCTGTATTTCGTGAAAAAAACGTTACCACCGCTGACAGCTCGGACCCACCAGCTATATCTTCGCACACAAGGAAGTGCCTCCTTATTACGCACAAAAAAATGAATACTCCCCCTGCTAGCTGGGACCTAGTATAGTGGGAGGCTGACTTGTGGGCCTACTAAGTTGACAGGGACGGAGGGCTTTGTCAACTTAGTCAATATGCATGATTATAGCTCCAGTGACCGTACGATGTCCATCCAACAGCCGTAGTGCTTCTTCAACCTCTGGTCTTCTTGCTCTAGCCGCCCAAACCAGCGCCGGTCGTGCCTCGTGCTCCTGCATCCCGTGGCCGGCTGCGATGCCGCGGAGGCCTCACCGCCCCCTACTACTACCGCTGGCCAGGCCATCCCTCTAACCACCCACACCCCCTATTATTCTGCGACGACGACAGCCTCACACCGCAGCCAAACCAGTGAACCCTCGTACTCCTCGCCGCGTGGGCATCCACTGCCGCATCTTCCCTGGCTCCGCATCGTCCCCTTCCTAGGCCTCGCCTCATCCATCGCCTTGGTGCTCTCGGCGCGGCGTGCTCAATGTGGCCAACGACCGACTTCCATCGGAAGAGTACTGTACGTGGAGAGGCTGACAGCTGGGTCCACGGCCGTAGCAAGGAAGTGCCTCCTTATTACGCGCAAAATGATTATTCCTCCACCTGACAGCGGGGACCCACCGGACGGGCCACCGTATTTAGTGAAAAAAACATTTCCCCCTTACTGCTGGGACCCACCAGCTACATCTTCGCACGCAAGGAAGTGCGTCCTGAAAAAAACGATTCGCCCCCCTGACTGCTGGGACCCACCAGCTACATCTTCGCAGGCAAGGAAGTGCCTGTCAGTCGGGACCCACATGGTCGAACCGTACGTAGCGTTGTCATTCTGGTCGCGAATGTGTACGTACATATTGGTCGATGTAGAGGCGCGCACGTGTCGTAGTAGAGGCGCGCACGTAGCATGTACACGTACGTACAGCGGCCAGTGTGCAAGAAAGAAAATACGGCCACGTACGTACATACGGGCAGGGTCTCGAATGCCTACTCGCGCATACGTACGGCCAGGGCTCATGTACATGGCTGGGTCAGAACGGAGAAACTGCGTCGTCATCGTGTTCATGGGGAGCCAACCGGCTGGGTCGGAACAGAATGCGTCGTCGTGTTCATCTGGAGGGCTTGGACGGAACAGCCGATGGAAACGAGGCCTGGTGTACCGCAGAATGGAGGAAACGGCCTTGTGTTCGACCGGCCACGGTCGAAACGGGATCCTGTTCATCGGGAGGGGTCTGGCGTACCGCAAAACGGAGGAAACGGACCTCCTACGGTCGAAACGGGGGTCCTGTTGATCGGGAGCGGTGTGGCATACCGCAAAACGGAGGAAACGGACTTGTGTTGGAGCGCTACGGTCGAAACGGGGGTCCTGTTCATCGGGAGGGGTGTGGCGTACCGTAAAACGGGACTCCACGGGATACTGTTCATATCCACCGCCGACCCCCTCCAGCCTCCATGGGCTACTATTCATCCACCGTCGACCTCCTCCAGCCTCCACCTGTGACTGTTCATCCACGGGCTCCTGTTCATCCAGCCTCCACCGCGCGCTACTCCACCGACTACTGTTCAACTAGCCCTCTCCACGGGCTCCTGTTCAACCACCCCTTCACGGGCTACTGTTCATCCAGCCCAACACTGTCTACTGTTCATCCAGCCCTCCACGGGGTGGTCCTGTTCATCCAGCCCTCCACGGGGTCCTGTTCATCCAGCCCCAACCGGCTCGATCGATCGGGGTCATGTTCATCCAGAGGCAACACCACGGGGTCCTGTTCATCCACTCCCACCGGGAACTGTTCATCCAAACCCCCCAGCAACGCTCACTGTTCATCCAGAGGCAGCATCGATCGGCATCAATTAGCAGCAGTAGCGAAGGAATCGCTCGATCGGGTTCAGTTAACAGCCATCGATCGATCACTCGGGTTCAGGAACGCGTAGCCTGCAGTGCAATCGCTCGGGTTCAGTTAGAGCCCAACGCCTCGCTCGGGTTCAGTTATAGCCCAACGCCTCACACCCACGCACGTGCGTGTACGAGAGAAACGCGCATCGCTCGGCCCCGACCACCCATCGTAACCTGGAACACCCCAATATTTTCCTCGCCCGAGCTTCTACCACGGTTTTTCCATCATGGACGGCCCAAAGAATGTCATGCAGCTGCGTCTCCGGCCCGCCCAGGACGAAAAGCCCATTTTCTGTCATGATTTTTTGTCATAGAAGTAGGACCCCACCACAACTATGATGATAACGGGTTTTGTCACAATTATCGTCATAGAAGTGTCATAAGTATGACAGAAAAAAAATTCGTTCGGCCCAAAATGTCATGGATGTGTCTTTTTTTTGTAGTGAGGAAGTCTTCTAACGATTTTCCTCGAGGGCTTCAACAAACTTCAATGTGAAGATTAGGCACATTAGAAGTGACAATGGGACCGAGTTCAAGAATACTGGTCTTGATGACTATCTTGATGAACTTGGTATTACTCATGAGTTATCTGCTCCTTATACTCCTCAACAGAATGGCGTCATGGAGCGCAAGAACAGGACTCTTGTTGAGATGGCCCGCAAAATGCTTGATGAATACAAGACTCCTCGCTTCTGGCCAGAGGCAATTGATACTGCGTGCCACATCATCAACAGGGTCTATCTTCACAAATTCTTCAAAAAGACCTCATATGAACTCCTCACTGACAAGAAACCCAATGTGAGTTATTTCAAAGTCTTCGGTGCTAAATGTTGGATTAGAGATCCTCATCACAATTCTAAATTTGCACCGAAAGCACATGAAGGTTTTATGCTTGGTTACGGAAAGGACTAACACACCTACAGAGTCTTCAACACCTTTCACCACAAGGTTGTTGAAACTGTAGATGTGAGGTTTGATGAAACTAATGGCTCGCAAAGAGAGCACCTACCTCCTGTGCTAGATGAAATGTCACCTGAGGAATCCATTAAGTTCAAGGCTACTGAGGATGTCATTCCTACCGAAGAATCTGCTGAAGAAGTCGTTCCAGATCGTGAAGAATGTTATGCTGGTGCACCTGAGGAAAATCGCTCTGAAGAAAATGCAGAGCCCAATCAACGTCGTCAACCTTCTCATTCTCGCGTTGCAAATGAAGTGCAGATCAAGAAAATCATCGATGACATCAACGCATCAGGTCCTCTCACACGCTCAAGGGCTTCTCATTTGTCTAACTTTTTTGGTGTAGGATCGAAAGTATGTCTAGAGGGGGGTGATTAGACTACTTGACCAAATAAAAATCTATCCTTTTCCCAATTTTAAGTCTTGGCAGATTTTAGCAACTTAGCACAAGTCAAGCAATCAACCTACACATGCAAGTCTAAGAGTATAGCAGCGGAATGTAAAAAACATTGCACATGAAGGTAAAGGGAGGAGTTCGGAGGGAGCAAACGCAATGTAGACACGGAGATTTTTGGCGTGGTTCCGATAGGTGGTGCTATCGTACATCCACATTGATGGAGACTTCAACCCACGAAGGGTAACGGCTGCGCGAGTCCACGGAGGGCTCCAACCATGAAAGGTCCACGAAGAAGCAACCTTGTCTATCCCACCATGGCCATCGCCCACGAAGGACTTGCCTCACTAGGGTAGATCTTCACGAAGTAGGCGATCTCCTTGCCCATACAAACTCCTTGGTTCAACTCCACAATCTTGTCGGAGGCTCCCAAGTGACACCTAACCAATCTAGGAGACACCACTCTCCAAAAGGTAATAGATGGTGTGTTGATGATGAACTCCTTGCTCTTGTGCTTCAAATGATAGTCTCCCCAACACTCAACTCCCTCTCATAGATTTGGACTTAGTCGAAAGATGATTTGAGTGGAAAGCAACTTGGGGAAGGCTAGAGATCAAGATTCTTGTGGTTGGAATGGAATATCTTGGTCTCAACACATGAGTAGGTGGTTCTCTCTCAGAAAATGTATGCTGGAAGTGTAGGCACGTTCTGATGGCTCTCTCCCCAAATGAAGAGTGGGTGGAGGGGTATATATAGCATCTACACAATATCTAGCCGTTACACACAATTTACCAAACTCGGTGAGACCAAATCATGAAACTCGGTCAGACCAATTTAGTTCAAAATGTGAACGTTAGGCTTTTCGGTGGGACCGACATGTCAACTCGGTGGGACCGATTTCATTAGGGTTAGGGCATAACGTAATCTCGGTGAGACCGATCACATAAACTCGGTAAGACCAATTTCTATAATAGGCAAACAGAGAGTTGGTCACGCAAACTCGGTGGGACCGAATCGCTCATTTCGGAGAGACCGAAACGTTACGAAAGGGAAACAGAGAGTTTGCATTGCAAACTCGGTTGGACCAATCGCTCATCTTGGTTAGACCGAAACGTCACGAAGGGAAATAGAGAGTTTGCAATCCCATCTCGGTGAGACCAAGATCCCTATTGGTGAGACCGAACTGATTAGGGTTTCTGGCTATGGCTATGTCAATTGAACTCGGTGGCGCCGGATAGATTGAATCGGTGGGGCCAAGTTTGACTTTTGGTTTGGGACATATGTGGATATGAGAAAGTGGTTGAGGGCTTTTGGAGCATATCACTAAGAATTTTGAGCAAGCAAGCCATTAAGCAAAACCTCATCCCCTTTTAATAGTATTGGCTTTTCCTATGGACTCAACATGATCTTGGATCACTAAAATGAAAATGTAGAGTCTTGAGCTTGAGCCAATGTGTGTCGTTAGCATTTTGAGGGGTCCATGCCATGCCAATCATTGAACTTTCTGAAATGATCATCTTGAAAGAGCATTAGTTCAATGAGCTATATGTTGTTAGGAATTACCAAAACCACCCAGGGATAGTTGCACTTTCAATCTCCCCCTTTTTGGTAATTGATGACAACATATAGATCAAAGCTTCGACAATTGATAATAAGATTGAAATACATCATCGCTTTGAGAAGTATGTGATAAGCAAGAGCTCCCCCTAAATTTGTGCATTATTTAAAATTTTCTTTGAATGCAAATGCACAATCAATTAGGATCATGGGTTACTCTTCCATGTCACATACATCTTGGTGGAGCGCTCAAAATGATAGAGAGTAAAATATGCACTCATCACCAAGGCAAAGTGAATGATCATATAAGAGAGATAAAAGATAACATCATTCAAGCATAAGCATTAATGTAGGATATGATCAAACACATGATCATCCAAGTATCTCACACACATAGACAAAAGTATCAAGCAAGCACAGAAATAAGTATCAACCAAAAGACAAAGAAGGCAATAGAAGCAAAGCTCTCTCTCTTGAAGCCTATGATCTATACAATTTCTCCCCCTTTGGCAAAGAGTTACCAAAAAGCTTGAAAATGCATAGTGCTATGTATCTCTCTAGGCTTGATCTTCGGGAGGAGCATTGAGAGGACTCCAAGGATGAATGCATCTCTGGAAGTTGTTGGAGCTGGTGGAGTGGCAACTAGAGGTGGCACTGATGTTGTGGCTGCAGGTGCTGATGTAGTTACTCTAGTGTCAGCCATGGGCACTACAGCAGATCTCTGAAAAGCATATATGGTAGCCTGCCCATTCCTCTCCTCAGCTTCTTCCTGGAGCTGCTCAACTGCTGTCTGCATCTCTGTCACCTTTAAATCAAGATCATAAAATTTAGTCCCAATGATCCTTTCCAGGCTCTCTTGGTTCTAAGTCAGGGTGGCCAAGCCCTTCTCAATCCTCAAGGTGGCTTGAATCAGATATCCAAGTTGATCTTTCTTAGTCTTTAGAAACACTTGAGATGCTTCTTTAGCACTTGGCATCTTTAGAGCTTTCTCAACCTTAGCTTTCTCTCTCTTTTCTTGTGCCTCTACAGATGTGGGATCATCTTCATTCATGCCAACAGTGTTGTCCTCAAAATATGGTCTCAAGGGTAGATGTTACTTGTCCAAAAGATAAGTGCATATGCCCATCTTGGAGTTGATGAGCATTTGAATGTGCAGAGCATAACCACATGACCTCTTCTGATCTGCAGATGTCCTCTTGATTGTCTCAACAATCAGACTCATGACTTTGAATCTTTGGGGCACATCAAACAACTGCAGCAGGTTGATGGAGTGACCTCTGATCATTCTATGATCTCCAGACTTGGGCAACAATGTATGCCTCAATATAGTGTGGATTGTGGTCAATCCAGACATCAAATAGTTGACAGAGCCCATCTTGTGAGTTTCCAAGGCTTTGTCAGGAATCTCCTTGTACATATTTTCCATAGAGTTGTGATCCTTCTTCTTCTTGGCATATACATCTATGTCATCCTCTTGCTCTTCAGGTGCATTGATCAATTTTGCCCATTCATCAACTTTAGACTGGTACCTAGTACCTTCAGACATCCAGACAATTTTCCCATCAGGATAAAAGTGTGCTGTGGAGTAGAATTGCATTATTAGTTCATCATTCCACTTCGTCAACTTCTGACCCACAAACTTGTCCACTCCACATAGCCTGAAGCTCTCGTGCACTCGTGGAAAATGGTCTTCATTGTTTTCAATGTATTTCCAATATGCCCACTTCATGTCACAAACAATGGGCTTCTTATCAGGCAAGATGGTCTCATAGAAATCCTGCTGCTCTTTGGTATGGAACCTGTAGTCCAAAGCAGTCCTTCTCCTCACAGCATATGGATCAGATTATCTCCATAGTCTGAGACCTGCATCCTTTCTGATCTTCATGTTTTCTGCCACTGGATGGCTGTCATCATGGTCTAGAATCTTGGGTTTGAGTTTCCTAAGCACTTGGGCTTCAGCATCTTCTTCATCAATCTCAGTTTCAGGCACTGGGGCCTTGTTCTTCTCAGTAGCTGGAATATTTCTTGTGCTCCTCTTGGGTGCAGTCTTTGGAGCTGGAGCAGAAGCTTTGGGAGCTGTCTTGGGCTTAGAAGGGGCAGCCCTAGACTTGATGGCATCCCCCATCAGCTTTTGAGACTTTGATGTTGGCGCAACATCTTCTTCCTCTTCTTCATCCTCAGCTGGATCTCTTATCATAGAGGAACTCCCAATGACTCTGGCAATGGTCTTCTTGACCCTCTCTTTCCTCTTCTTGCCTTCACCAGCCTCCTTCGGTTCAAGTGTGAACTCAATAGTTTCCTGAGTTGAGGATCTGGCCTTAGACATAGGAACTCTCTTGGCAGGTGCCTTCTTGTGCAGTCCTGGCTTAGTTGCAGCAGCAGCAACATATTCCTTTTTCAGCACATTCTTCTTGGAGCTGACCTCTTCCTCAGCAGCAACATAATCCTCATCTTCTTAGTTAGAGTTTTCCTTCCTCCTTGTCCTTGTAGCTGCTTTGGGCAAGTTGCTTGGGGTGCTCCTGCTACCCTCATCATAGCTGCTAGAGGGACTAGTGCCCTCACTCATGTTCACCTGCTCTTCTGACTTGTTCTAGCTATCACTCTGATCAGACATTCTGGAAAAGCAAACTGACAGCAGACCCTGTGAATAGTTATGGATGGGAAAGAGTGGATGAGCATCACAAGGTGCAGAGATTTTGCAAAACAAATGAGTCAAAAACTTAGTTTTAGTTTTCCACAGAAAGCATTCAGAGCTACCGATTTGTTAAACTCGGTGACACCGAAGCAACTTTTGGGGTCTAAACTAGTGATATCAGTCAGACCGAGACACAGTTCGGTGACTCCGAGATTGCTAGGATTTCACAGAGAGTTAAACTCGGTCACACCGATTTGCAAGTTTCGGTCAGACCGAAAAGTGCAAGTGCAATGGCCTAAGGCAAATCGGTGAGACCGATTTCCACAAATCGGTCGGTCCGAGATGATTTCGGCGGAAACTTAACCCTAAATTTTCGAATCGAATATAATCTAAAGAATGTTTCTGCTGGACAGGATGATCTCATACGTGGTAAAGAACATGGCATTTGCTTTGTGCTAAGAATTGGAGTAAGGATTAGCACAAAGATTCGAACTCATACCCTAGTTCGGTGATGAGCTCGCTACGGTGGCAACGGCAGGGTTGAATTCCGTTGACGGCGACGGAGACCAGCGGCGGGAGGTCGCTTGCGACGAGAGGATGATCCGGAGACCCAAGGCGGCAGAGCAGGACACGTGTGGGCTGAGAGGTTTTGGAGAACTTTAAAATTTTTGACCCCTCGGTATATATATCCTGACCCTGTCGGTGTGACCGAGTGGAACAACTCGGTGGCACCGGGATGCAGAATCGCAAGCGGTTACTGCAACTCGGTGTGACCGAAAAGTTCTAATAGGTTGCACCGAGATTGAAAACCTACATCAACTCAGGGAACTCGGTCAGACCGAAAAGGATGAATCGGTCAGACCGAAATGCACCGAGAGGTTTTGGAAGTTTAAGTCTATGACGAATCGGGGACTCCGAGTGCTCCTCACACAGAGTGTTCGAATCTGACTTGATCTGAATAGAGTTTGAGATGAGAAAAGCATAGATAGCTAGAGGAAGTTCTTAGGCATTCTTGTCCATCCATTTGGCAAAATAAAAAAATGGCCAAACAATCAAAGCAACAAATGGATGTCCTTGAATGAGTAAAATATGCAACCAACATGCTCACAAAATAAAATGGCAAATGAAATATGTGACAAAGCATGCACAAACACTCTAGCATCTACCAAGCAATTAGCAATGACTAGGTCATCTATATATGAGTATATTGACTTAGGAGTCAAATGAGAACATTTGATCATAGGTCATACTCATCGTTTAAGCACAAGTGGGGTTACCACTTTTACATAAAGCATTGTTGTGTTAACACCATTAGAGTTGCTTTAGCTCAATATTTTGAGTAAAGCTCCCCCTAGATGTGATATCCCCCCTAAGAGGGATGAACTAACCTTGGGTTTTGTCGATGATAACTTCATGTAGATGTTGAAGACGTGGATGCTCAATGTTGATGTAGATCATTCGGAGCAATCCATTGGAGTGAGTTGCACTTTCAATACCTCCAGGGGTTAGTCCCACAAGGAACAAACAAGGATATCCATAGACATAGAGTGAAGTTCACACAAGATGATGTCCATGAAAGCATTAGGTTACCTTGTCCCTTCTCATACCAACAAGAGGGTTTGTGACTCCTTGAACTAGTGCAAGATGTGGAAGTTGTTTGCACTTGTCCTCGCCAAGATGATATGAGTGAAGTATGTTGGTGGAGTCACCCTCAAGAACTCTCTAGTTCTTCTTCTTCGGGATCCACATCAACTTGAAGGGAATCCCTGGAGTTGCAGTCGTACTTGATGAAGTACAGCTTGATGTAGTCTTGGGAACCCACTTGACCAAGGTCTTGGGAGCTTCTTCAAATGCATCACTCTCTTCTTGAAGCTTGTCCTTGCCTTTTTGCTTGTGGTCTTGTGGTGGAAGATCATCTTGAGCTTGTGTCCCCTTGAAAGAAGTAGGATCATACTTCTCTTGTTGAGGAACAAACTTCGTCTTGGGGTATTGATCTTCTTCCCACTCAACTCCATTGGCATTGAACTTTCGTTCAAAACCAACACCTTGATTCTTCCGGTGCCTTCCTTGCTTGCGTACAATTTCCTCAAATTGCTTACTTTCGGCAAGGCTCTTGTAAACACCTTTCTCTATAATTCCCTTCAATAAGCTATTTTCTTGCTCAAGTGTAACTTGGCTAAGAGAATCATTAGTGGAATCAAGAGAACTACTAGAAGCAAAAAATATTGGATTTAACATGATTATTGTTACTACTAGAAGAAGAATCTTTCTTACTCTTGTTGCTAGATTTTACTTGTGGCATGTAAGTAGACAAGAGTAAACGCTTGGCAATGTAAGAAGAACTTTTCTTGTGAAGATCATCATTGATTGCTTTTAAGAACCCATGCTCTTGCTCAAGGTTGAACTTTTCAAAGCGTAGCTTCTCATGAGTTTTTAAAAGTTCTCGATGATCTTCCAAGGTAGTTTCATGAGCTAACTTAAGAGTGCTTAGTTCTTTAGTTAGACGCTCAATCTCCTTCTTATCATCATCATTCGTTTTATCTTGATTAGCATGATTAACAGCAATTTCATCATAGTTTTCAGCACTAGAGTTGTCAACAAGTAAATCATCATCACCTAGCAAATCATCTTCAACACTATTGAAATCAACATACTCGGGGTGTGATACCTTTGGGCCTTTAGCCATGAAGCATCTTCCAATTCCTTCATTTGGTGAGTCAAATATGTTGTAGGAGTTGGTTGACACAAGTGCTAGACCGGCAACACCTTCATCTTGAGTATATTCGGAGTCGGAGTGATAACTTCTCTCGGAGTGATGGTCGGAGTCGGATCCGGATACCCATTCACCAACGTGAGCTTGATGTCTTCGTTTTGTGTAGCTCCTTGATGACTTGTCCTTCCTTTCCAAATCATTGTTTGTGTGAGAGGTTCTTTGTTCATAACGATCATCTCTACTCCTTTTCTCTCTTGGAGGTGATTCTTCTCTTCTACTTCTCATTTTGGGTGAGTCTTCTCTTCTTTTGTAGGGGGGCGTCCACTCATTGAAGTAGTGTCCCGGTCTTCCACAATTGTAACAATTACGCTCATGACTAGAAGATCTTTTGTCATTGTAGGACCTTGACTTGGAACTTCTTTCTTTTCTTCTATTCTTGTAGAACTTGTTGAAGTTCTTTACCATTAGGCTCAATTCCTCATTGAAGGCTTGTTTCTCACTTGATGATGTAGGAGGATCACATGAGGCTTTGTAAGCACCACTTGTCTTGTTGTGAAGCTCTTCTTTATCCTTGAGTGACATCTCATGAGCAACAATTCTTCCAATCATTTCCGTTGGCTTGAGATCTTTGTAATTGGGCATCATTTGGATCAATGTGCACACGGTATCATATTTTCCATCCAAGGCTCTTAGGATCTTCTGGATGATGAATCTATCGGTCATCTCTTCACTTCCTAAGCCGGCAATCTCATTTGTGATGAGAGCAAGCCTAGAGTACATTTCGGCGACACCTTCACCATCCTTCATTTTGAACTTGTCAAGCTGACTTTGAAGCACATCAAATTTGGATTCCTTCACGGAGTTAGTACCCTCGTGCATATCAATCAAAGTATCCCAAATTTCCTTAGCATTCTCAAGACGGCTGATTTTATTCAATTCTTCAAGGCACAATCCGTTGAAGAGGATATCGCAAACTTGAGCATTGTATTGCAGGATCTTCACCTCTTCCGCGATAGCTTCACGGTTTGGTTCTCTCCCATCAAAGAATTCACCTTGCAAGCCAATACACACAATAGCCCAAACGGCGGGGTTATGTCCAAGAATATGCATTTTCATCTTATGCTTCCAACTAGCAAAATTAGTACCATCAAAGTAAGGACCTCTACGGTGGTAATTTTCCTCGCTAGATGCCATACTCTCCTAGGTTGTGAAACCAAGGCTATGATCACCAAAAGCTATGGAAATCAAGGCAAATGGAGACCAAAGCTCTGATACCACTTGTAGGATCGGAAGTCTGCCTAGAGGGGGGTGATCAGACTACTTGACCAAATAAAAATCTATCCTTTCCCAATTTTAAGTCTTGGTAGATTTTAGCAACTTAGCACAAGTCAAGCAATCAACCTACACATGCAAGTCTAACAGTATAGCAGCGGAATGTAAAAAACATTGCACACGAAGGTAAAGGGAGGAGTTCAGAGGGAGCAAACGCAATGTAGACACGGAGATTTTTGGCGTGGTTCCCATAGGTGGTGCTATCGTACATCCACGTTGATGGAGACTTCAACCCACGAAGGGTAACGGCTGCGCGAGTCCACGGAGGGCTCCAACCATGAAAGGTCCACGAAGAAGCAACCTTGTCTATCCCACCATGGCCATCGCCCACGAAGGACTTGCCTCACTAGGGTAGATCTTCACGAAGTAGGTGATCTCCTTGCCCGTACAAACTCCTTGGTTCAACTCCACAATCTTGTCGGAGGCTCCCAAGTGACACCTAACCAATCTAGGAGACACCACTCTCCAAAAGGTAATAGATGGTGTGTTGATGATGAACTCCTTGATCTTGTGCTTCAAGTGATAGTCCCCCCAACACTCAACTCTCTCTCACATATTTGGATTTGGTGGAAAGATGATTTGAGTGGAAAGCAACTTGGGGAAGGCTAGAGATCAAGATTCTTGTGGTTGGAATGGAATGTCTTGGTCTCAACACGTGAGTAGGTGGTTCTCTCTCAGAAAATGCATGCTGGAAGTGTAGGCACGTTCTGATGGCTCTCTCCCCGAATGAAGAGTGGGTGGAGGGGTATATATAGCCTGCACACAAAATCTAGCTGTTACACACAATTTACCAAACTCGGTGAGACCGAATCATGAAACTCGGTTAGACCGATTTAGTTCAAAATGTGAACGCTAGGCTTTTCGATGGGACCGACATGTCAACTCGGTGGGACCGATTTCATTAGGGTTAGGGCATAACGTAATCTTGGTGAGACCGATCACATAAACTCGGTAAGACCGATTTCTGTAATAGGCAAACAAAGAGTTGGTCAGGCAAACTCGGTGGGACCGAATCGCTCATTTCGGTGAGACCGAAATGTTACGAAAGGGAAAGAGAGTTTGCATTGTGAAGTCGGTGGGACCGATCGCTCATCTCGGTCAGACCGAAACGTTACAAAGGGAAACTGTGAGTTTGCAATCCCATCTCGGTGAGACCGAGATCCCTATCCATGAGACCGAACTGATTAGGGTTTCCGGCCATGGCTATGTCAAATGAACTCGGTGGCGCAAGATAGATCAAATCAGTGGGGCTGAGTTTGACTTTTGGTTTGGGACATATGTGGATATGAGAAAGTGGTTGAGGGCTTTTGGAGCATATCACTAAGCATTTTGAGCAAGCAAGCCATTAAGCAACACCTCATCCCCTTTTAATACTATTGGCTTTTCCTATGGACTCAATGTGATCTTGGATAACTAAAATGAAAATGCAGAGTCTTCAGCTTGAGCCAATGTGTGTCCTTAGCATTTTTAGGGGTCCACATTCCTAGTCCATGCCATGCCAATCATTGAACTTTCTGAAATGATCATCTTGAAAGAGCATTAGTTTAATGAGCTATATGTTGTTAGGAATTACCAAAACCACCCAGGGATAGTTGCACTTTCGTGTGGGCACTTTGCTTTTGTCTCTATCACAGAACCCAGCAAAGTAGATGAGGCATTTCTGGAACCTGAGTGGATTCAAGCGATGCAAGAGGAATTACATCAATTCGAGCTCAACAATGTCTGGGAACTTGTCAAGTGACCAGACCCATGCAAGCACAATATCATCATCACCAAATGGATCTACCGCAGCAAAAAAGATGAAAATGGCCTTGTGGTGAGGAATAAGGCTCATCTTGTAGCTCAAGGCTACACACAGGTTGAAGGAATTGATTTCGATGAAACTTTTGCACCAGTTGCTAGACTTGAGGCAATTCGCATATTGCTTGCTTATGCTAACCATCATTATATCGTCTTATATGAAATGGATGTGAAAAGTGAATTCCTCAATGGTAAGCTTGAGGAATAAGTACATGTTGCTCAACCCCCAGGTTTTGAAGATCCTAAGCATCCTAACAAAGTCTTCAGACTCAACAAGACCCTCTATGGCCTCAAGCAGGCCCCTCGGGCGTGGTATGATACTTTGAAGGAATTCCTCATGAAGAAAGGCTTCAAACCCGGTTCACTTGACCCAACTCTTTTCACCAAAACCTTTGATGATGAATTATTCGTGTGCCAAATATATGTTGATGATATTATCTTTGGCTGTACTAACCAACGTTATAGTGACGAATTTGCCTATATGATGAGTGAGGAATATCAAATTTCTATGTTGGGAGAATTGAAATTCTTCTTAGGTCTTCAAATTCGTCAACAGCGCAACGACGTCTTCATATCTCAAGAGAAATACCTCAAGGATGTGTTGAGGAAATTCGGCATGCAAGATTGCAAAGGCGTCAAAATCCGTATGCCCGCAAATGGCCATCTATGCACTGATGAAAATGGTATAGACTTCGATCAAAAGGTATACCACTCCATGATTGGCTCTTTATTGTATCTATGTGCATCTAGGCTAGATATTATGCTTAGCGTTTGCATGTGTGCCCATTTTCAAGCTACACCGAAGGAATCACACCATAAGGCTGTGAAGCATATTCTTCGATATCTAGCTCACACTCCAGAACTTGGATTATGGTATCCCAAGGGCTCGGCTTTTGATCTCATTGGATATTCTGACTCTGACTATGCTGGTGATCGTGTGGATCGCAAGTCAACATCAGGCACATGCCATTTCCTCGGATGATCCTTGGTATGTTGGTCCTCGAAGAAGCAGAACTGCTTATCACTCTCTACTGCTGAAGCTGAGTACATTGTTGTTGGTTCATGCTGTGCTCAATTAGTATGGATGAAGCAAACCCTCAACGACTACGACATCAATGTGAAGAATGTGCCACTCTTCTGTGACAATGAGAGTGCCATCAAGATTGCTCATAACCCAGTTCAGCACTCAAAGACTAAGCACATCCAGATTCATCATCAGTTTCTTCGAGATCATGTGTTGAAGGGCGACATCTCTATTGAGCACGTGAAGACTAAAGAACAGCTAGCCGATATCTTCACAAAGCCCTTGGATGAGAAGCAATTTAGCAAGTTGCGGTGTGAGCTAAATATCTTAGAATCTTCGAATGTTGTTTGAAAAGGACACACGTCCTAACACTTATGCAAAATTGATGACTTAGATGTGCAACACACGAAGTAACGTTTTTCTTCAATCAATGAATAAATTAATGAAGAATTTGATTCTCAGAGCCCTACGACAATTGTACGCGGCGTCTGAAATCATCATTCTTATACGGTGGGTCACGCCACCAACAAAAGTTGAAAATATTCAATTTGAGTTTTTCTTCAGTTTTTGAAATTCCTCAGTTTTTGAAATTCTTCAACTTTGCAAGTCTTCACTCTTTCCGACTGTGTTCTTCATTGACTTTATATATATATTTGAGTTTTCAGTCCTCTACAACATTCACTTATTGCTAATTCTTCAAGTTGATTTCTGCCTAAGTGAATGTGATCGGACCCGTCGCCCTCTATGTTAAACTCAACCCAGTCTGTTCACAAATTCTTCATGTGCGTTCTATTTGAAACCCGTTCAAAATCTTCACTGTGTCCTTGTCAGCTGAAGAATTTGCGAATGAAGCTCTAAAATACTCTTATCTGAATTTTTGGCTTTTGCCGCTCAAACCGTTCCACATCCCACGATGAGATTATTCTATTCACCCACGATCTCCACTTCGCAGTATGTGGGTGACACATGTCGCTAGGATGAGAAGGGTCGGGGGCACGTCAATTTTCCTCGGACAAGTGGTTTTTCACCTCGGCTATAAATACCCCTCACCCTTCTCTGACCTCATTTACCCCGCTCGACCTCACTCCCCTCGCTCGAGCTCTCTTACCTAGCGCCGCCACTACTCTCCATCGTCGCTAGTGAAGAAGAGCTTCACTGCCTCAACCTCGTCGCCATTGTACTCGCGCCGGTGGCGGAATTCTTCACTCCGCTATCGCCATAGCTGTTTTCCATCGCCAAGTTAGGGTGTGGAAGATCTGAACGTACGAGCTTCTCAACTTCTACTCTCAGTTCGTCGTGTTCTTCGTCAAGGGTAAATAATTTTTTTTACTGCCCTTATTGATTCTGATGATTTCCACAAAATCTTTAAAAGGTGTTTACTCTTCAACTTCCACACTCTTAAACACCACACTTGCATCTGTTCTTGATTTGTTTCTCTAAGCCACATTTTTCTTCAAGATTCCTCAATTGTGTGGATTTTCAATCTATACAACTCTGGAACCTAAGTCAAAGAACGCTTAGTGAAATTCCTCAAGACATCCCTGGTCAAATTCCTCAAACATGTTTCTTTTGAAAAACTTCTGAGAACGCATATGACCTCTCCAAATTCTTTGCACCTATATCCTGTTCACACGTACACATGTCCACAGCTGAATCTCTAGGTTCTCATCAACTTAACACATTTGCAGCATTCCTTGAAGAAAAGTTGCATACCTCATCAGAAAACTCGATTGTTCAAAATCCTCAAGTGAAGAAAATGGCTGATGGTAAAAGATCTCAGAAGGGAGGAAAGAGACCTGAAGCGAATACTTCCTTTGAAATCCCTGATGACATTTATGAGGAATATTGCGCTCCTGACGAAGCCAAGCATGGCAAGGAGAACAAAAATTAGCGCATGGTGTGCATTTAAAGGATAGAGAGGAGATGGGCCAGAGAATGGAGGGAGTACAGATATGTGACTCTGAAGTACATGAAGAAATTCACCGTACACCCTCCATGCCCAAGACCTCCATTGGCACCTGGCCAAGTTGCTGACCCCTCTAGCATCAGAAGAGGTGAGGATTTTCCAAAAGAATGGGCCAAGCGGCTAGCTAAGTTGGCCAAAATGGCCAAAGAAGCACTGAAGAAATTCAATGAAGATTCTGCTGCCGCCACTGCTGAGGCCTCTGCTAGCAAGCCCAAGAAGGACATGCCAAAGAAGCCTACTCACAAGCCCAGTTCCTCAGCTGCAATGCCCTCATGGCCAAGCGCTTCAAAGCCCTCACGGCCTATTCCTCAAGCTACTTCCTCAAAAGCATCTCCAATCCCCACTGCAAAATCCTCAGCAACAGCTGCAAAGTCCTCGGCACCTGTGCATCTTGCCTCTTGCCAAAGGACCACTAGAATATCAATTGCTTCCGGAGCATCTACAAGTTCTTCAGCTCCTCCTCAGTCCTCAACCGGCCCAACATTACTAAAGAAAAAGGCCACTGCTGGACGAGGCACAAGGCCAAGTCCTCACAAGAAGCAGGTCTTCTTTCAAGTACCATCAAGCGTAGACGAAGCTGATGATGAAGAATTGGCTAAAATCATTAGAGATAGGCAAGCCAAGGCCGCTAGAGCCAGAGGCAGTGCTCTGCCCCTCATGTTGGATCCAAAGTTGATCCTTGACTTCATCAACACCCCTTTGCCTGATCTTAACCTCACTCCTGGCCAAAGTCATATGTTGACGGCATTTATAAATGAAGAAAAATGGAAATTTGAACAGGGGAGGAAAGTGAAGAAAGCCCAGTACAAGAAAGAGCGCTTTCTGAAAAACAATGTTCTCAAGATATCACCTGATGAACTTGTAGCTCTGCAAACAGAGATCAAGGGACCCAGTGATGAATTTGACAGATATTATGCTGATTGACTGGAGCCAAAGTGAGATTTGTCAAGCTGACGAAAGGACTCACTCCAAATGTTGCAGCTTCATCGCAACAAGAAATTCCTAAGGCTGAGTCATCTGCTCAACCTACTGAATAAAATGCAAGCACAGCTGATGAAAATTAGACTGTTGAAGAAAATGAGAGCACCAGGGCTGCTGAAGAAATTCTAGCCTCTAAAGAAATTGCCAGGGCAACCACAAATGTTGCGCCTGAGGAACAAGCCAGGTCAGTTGAAGCATCTGCTACTGTGCCTGAGGAAACTGAAAATGTCAGGGCAACTACATGAGTTGCGCCTGAAGAAATTGAACCAATTTCCTCTGCTCCTCCTACAAAGTCATCACAGATGACAAGTATCAACCTTCCTTCTACATCAAAAGCGAAGAAGACCAAAGCTGCGGAGTGAGCAGCTGTGAAGAAAAGGAAAGCATCATCAACCTCAGAGTCTTCAGCTCATAAGAAAGTGAGGACTTTAACGAGCTCATTTGCACACCCAATTGATGATGTTCCGATATCCAGCATGCCATCGAAGGAAATTGTTCCCTTTGGTGAGGAATATATTATTCCCAGTGACTCGGATGAGGAAAATCCTTCTGCTGCTTCATTAGAGAAGTTGGATGAAGAAATTGAAGTGGATGATATCCCCAACCCCACTGGTATCATCGCACATGCCTCAGTTCACAGCTAAAGAGGCAGGCGTTCAAGATATCGATGAAGAAGGTGAAGATGTGGATACTGCGTCAACCACTCCTATTCAGAATGATGATTACTGGGAAAGTCATTAACCCAATTCACCACTAACTACTCCTCTGCATAAACTTCCTCAGTCCCCGGTCCAAACAGAAGAATTTCATACGGGCTTTAAAGAACGTCAAGCTTCACTTCTTTCTATTCCAGAAGAAGTTCCAGCCGCTAGTGGTGAAGAAATGGAGGCCAAGGCTGCTGCTGATGAAACTGCTCATGAAATTCCTCAGCCTATGGCTCCAGAGACTGTACGTCAAGAGGCGGTGAAGACTTCCACTTCAAATCTTCAGCCCAGGCCACAAAATCCTCACACCAAGAAGCAGAAGTTCAAGGATGATGACTTCTTTGCTGAGCATCATTTCTTCTCAGACTACAATCCATATGACTCTGCTTGACTTCGTCGCAAGCGTTTTTGGACTGCCAGCCAGATGAATTTCTATTCCTCGTTGCTATTTGATAAGGACAGGACCTTTGACCATGAGAAATTCCTCATGTGGATATGGAGTCTCTACCATGCTTCACCCCAGTCCTCAGTGTTCTTCATGACATTGGGCTACTCAACTTCTACACCGACATCTGCGATTGGAATAAAGAACTCATTCTGCAATTCTTCGCCACGTTGCACATCACTGGAAATGTTGAAGATATGAATTCATGGGTGCTTGACTGGATGACCAAAAACACTCACTACAAAGCCTCGGCCTCTGAATTGCTTCACACCGTCCCAGTCAGTCCTCCCACTAAAGGTGCAAGGCTCATCTATGCTGAACCTAAACTTTCAAATCATCTGATGCAAGTGCTAACGAAGCCATTGAAGCCTAGCCAAGCTCCATGGACCACATTCCTCGTCAAGGAATTGCTCTATGTGCCAAGGACAATATACTGTATTTTGACCAAAACCCTCAGTCCGATCAAGGGCCACAACTTCGATGAAGAAGAGGTTGTTGGTATAATGAAGAATCTGCTGTTCAATATCAACCATGGTATTCCTATCAACTATCACGATTTCTTCATGAGGACTTTGGCCAATGCTGCTTTGTCACCATTTGAGTTGAAGCCTTACGCTCCCTGGATTATGATATTCATCAGACCAAGGTCTTCAATTCATTACAAGGCTGACTTTCAAAATCATCTCAAGTATTTGCCCCCGATTGAAGTCCTCAAAAGGACTATTTCCAGAGCTGATGAGAAGGGCAAGACTGCTGTTATAGATGAAGGCACTCGTCCATTGGATGGACAGTTTCGTAAAGCTACATCATATTCCACGAATGATGACTCTGACACACATGATACTACCGCAAATGCTTCAAAGGAATATCCTCAAGCCAATGCTCCGCGTGTGACGACTGACCGTGAGCTTCTCCTCAGCCTACATCAGAAAGTGGATAGAAATCACAAGTAGTTCAAGCGTTAGTTTGGTGCTATTCTTCAGAATATGACAGTCACTCAAAATACTATGAAGAAGAACCACTATTACTTGCATGAAGTCTTTGACCGCACTTGGGCTATTCTGTCCAATCTATACAGTGTTGAAGAACTCAAGGAGATGGATTTCAAACAGGAATTTGACTGGTCACAACCACCTTCAAAGAAATTCAAGAAGGTCGAAGTTCCTCAACTGGTTGTAGGTTCATATTCTTCATCGCGCGAGACGGATGAAGCTGGAGATTTGAACGACACCGCGGGAGGCCCTACTCCAATGGACGACCCCAAGAACGCTGGTGCTCCTCCATTGACATCTTGATGATATTCTTCAGGGGCGTTAGTCCTCATTTTCGTCCCTTTTGGTCATTCGATGACAAAGGGGGAGAAATTTGAGTTAGTCTTCTAGCGGGTCTCTATATATGAGCGTTTTTTTGTTAAGTTACAACTCTCACTCTTCTGAAGTTTTTGTTGATCGAGTTGTAAACTTAAGTCCTATGGTGGTCTGATACTTTTGCTCTATTTTCTGCATGCTACTTCCTCAAGTACGTTAATGCACGCATGGTGAATTTCACCAGACACCATATTTCATCATGCATTTCAAATTCTTCATATTATATGTTAAATGCGTGTATGAATTACAAGATACAGGGGGAGATCTCCATGATTCTACTCTACAATGTGCATTTGCTATTCAAAGAAAATTCCTCAAATATGCACATCTTCAGGGGGAGTTCTTCTATATCTTGCAATGAAATTCCTCAATATCAGTATTTACGTTTCATATGTTTATCCCCATTGAAAACTTAACCTATATTGTCATTAATCACCAAAAAGGGGGAGATTGTAAGTGCATCTAGTGCCGCTTTGTGATTTTGGTGTATTGAAGACTTATAGGTTAAGGGACTAATGAGTTTGTGAGTGTACACAGATCTATAAGTCTATGAGGAGTTTGATATTTACAATGAAAGTCGACCCCAGAAAATGAATGTCTTCAACTGAAGACTTTGGTTTTCTGAAGACTTTGAAAGTGAAGAAATTGGTGTGACCGTGAAGACTTGATATTCATGCGAGGATTATGAAGCATGAAGACTTTTGTTTTCATAGTTTCATTTTCTCTTTCTTGAGTCATAGGAAACACCGTACTATTAAAAGGAGTCGAGGTAAAACTAAGGAAAATTTTCCAAGTGATGCTCATCTCAAAATCCTACACCTACCCAATCCTTTCGAGTGAAGCCATTGGAAATCTCATACAGTTCAATCAATTTCTTCAGTGACAGAGACGAAGATCTTCTGGTCTTTGAGGAATTTGTTGTGACTGAGGAGTTAGGAATTCGCCAGTGCAGATTGCCTACAAATAAGGAACATGATAGCCCTGAGGAATTTGATACTCAGATATCCGACCGTTGCTGTGCTATGTGCCAGCTGTCCCAAAATATCTACCCACCTAACGGTCATATCATTGGCGGGCATTTATGTCTTATCATGTCGGACTACTCCCTAGGATATAAATAGCCGCCCCATACAACCACTAGTTGATATGCTGCTCCGAGAGAAACTGACACTTGTAATTGAGAGCATCCCATCCTCCGAGGACTTTGAGCGAAAATCATCATGTGAGGAAAACCCATACCCAAACACCTACAAACCCAAAGTGATTGAGCATCACTGAAGAGATTGTTCCTGTGTGGCACCGATGCTTGTTACCTTTGAGGACTGTGCATCCTCCAGACGGTTAGGCGCCATGGTCTAGAGCATCCAAGAGGAAATTGTGGATCGCCGAGTGACCGAGTTTGTGAAGGTTTGGAAGTCACATGAAGACTTACCACGAGTGATTGGATGAGGTCTGTGTGATCTTAGCTCAAGGAGAATACGGTGAGGATTGTGTGTCCTTAGGTTTAAATACCTAGCCGCTCCAACCAGACGTACAACCGTCACAACAGTTAGAACTGGTCTACCAAATCATCGTCTTCACCAAGCTACTGGTTCTATTTCCTCAACCCTTTCATTTCCTCATTCATGTGTTGAAGTACTTGATCATTACTGTTTGAAGACTTTGACTAAAGACTTTCTCAATTTCCTCAATCCTAATTCTTCAGCCAGTTTATCTTCAGCCTGCTTATCCTGGTTATACGCTTTTTGTACTCTGTGCTTGTTTTCATTTCATCATGATGACCATATTCCTACTCTGTTACGAGCGCATCTGAGTACTTATTCCGGTGCCTGTTGTTCGTAACTTAGGAAATTCCTCACCTTGAATTTCCTCTGTGACGAATTTATAAAACTCGCCTATTCACCCCCCCTCTAGTCGATATAATGCACTTTCATCTATGCATAGGGGTTGATGCATGTTCTCGTCTTTTGTTTCTCCGGTAGAAATCTTGGGGCACTCTTTGAGGTTCTTTATGTTGGATTGAGTATTATGAATCTTAGTTTGCTTTGGCATTATTTTAGTACAAACTCTTGATAAATCGGTCGGAAAGAATAACTTAATGTTATTTTAGTACGAACTCTTGATAGATTGACCAGAAAGAATAAATTGGTGTTATTTTAGTACAAACTCTTGGATAGATCGATCGGAAAGAATAGCTACAAACAATTTCTTCCTATGTTCTCCGCTAGATAGGAACTTTGGAGTGACTCTTCATTGCATGTTGAGGGATGGTTATATGATCCAATTATATTCGCATTGTTGAGAGATTGCACTAGCGAAAGTACGGACCCTAGGCCTCATTTTCAAGAATTGCAATACCGTTTGTGCTCACTTTTGTTACTTGCTACCTTTCTGTTTTTTATTGTTACTATTAAAAAACCAATATCTACTATCATTACTACACTTGTATTACCTTCTCTTCGCCGAACTAGTGCACCTATACAAATTACCATTGTATTTGGTGTGTTGGGGACACAAGAGACTCTTTGTTGTTGGTTGCAGGGTTGTTTGAGAGAGACTATATTCATCCTACGCCTCCCACGGATTGATAAACGTTAGGTCATCCACTTGAGGGAAAATTGCTACTGTCCTGCAGAACTCTGCGCTTGGAGGCCCAACACGTGCCTACAAGAATTAAGTTGCGTAGTAGACATCAGTTTGCCAAACCAAACCGATAATTCGAAGAGAAATACAAAGATATCAAATCATGCATATAACAATTCAGAGAAGATTCAAATAATATTCGTAGATAAGCTAATCATAAATCCACAATTCGTCGAATCTCGACAAACACACCACAAGAATATTACGTAGAATAGATCTCCAAGAACATCGAGGAGAACATGTATTGAGAATCTAAGAGAGAGAAGAAACCATCTAGCTACTAGCTATGGACCCGTAGGTCTGTGGTAAACTAATCACGCTTCATCGGAAGGGTAATAGAGTTAATGTAGATGCCCTCCGTGATCGAATGCCCCTCTGGCAGGATGCCGGAAAAGGCCCCAAGATGGGATCTCATGGGAACAGAAGGTTGCGGCGGTGGAAAAGTGTTTTCGTGGATGATTCTCAGGGTTTTGGAATATGTGTGAATATATAGGAGGAAGAGCTAGGTCAGGGGTCACCGAGGGGCACATAAGGTAGGGGCGCCCCCCAGGGTGCGCCCTCCACCCTTGCCACTGCCTCGTGGCTCTTCTGACTTGCAGTCCAAGTCCCCTGGGTGTCTTCTGGTCCAAGAAAAATCATCATGAACTTTTATTCCGTTTGGACTCTTTAGTATTCCTTTTCCGCGAAGCTCGAAAACAAGGAAAAAACAGAAAGTGGGACTGGGCTCTAGGTTAATAGGTTAGTCCCAAAAATAATATAAAATAGTATATTAATGCATATAAAACATCCAAAACAGATAATCTAATAGCAAGGAACAATCAAAAATTATAGATACGTTGGAGACGTATCGGAAACCTATGGCCCCCGGGTCTATTTTCCATCATATATTTTTAGATATTTAAACCAAAAAACCCAAAAATACCTTGCTGCAATTTATTTATATTTACTTTAGTTTGTTCTTTTATTTATCTTTTATACCTATCTCTATTAGATCTCACTCTTGTTGGTGACCGTGAAGGGACTGACAACCCCTTTTTTGCGTTGTGTGCAAGTGTTTGTTAGTTTGTGTGGGTGCATATATTGGAGACTTGCTTGTGCCTCCTACTTGATTGATACCTTGGTTCTTCACTGAGGGAAATACTTATCTCTACTTTGCTACATCACCCTTTGCTCTTCATGGGAAAAATCAATGCAAGATCAAGAAGTAACAGGAAGAACTTTTGGCGTCGTTGCCGGGGAGGTTCTACATCAAGCCTACCAAGTACCTATCATAAATTCTCATCTCTTGCACTTACATTATTTGTCATTTTCCTCTCCCCCACTTCTAAAATGGTTTTAGAAAAATGCAAAAATATTCGCCTTTTTATTCGCCCTTCTTTCGTTTGTCTTTTTGTTTGCTTTTCGTTTGCTTGTGTGCTAGATAAGTTTCTTGCCATCATGTATGAATCCGGGGAGGTCATTGTTGAAAAATATAATGCTAATCTTGAGGGAAACTTTGATGACTTTGCTAATAATGATCCTCATGAAGAACATACTACCATGCATACTCAAAAACTCCGCGTGGGTAGTGGTAATATTATTGGAAAAGGTGTTATTCAAGATTTCTTTACTTGTGCCGGTACGATACCCATGCTAGGAGGATCAATCCTTAATAAAACTAATAGCCTTGCAGATGCAATATCTTTGCTTGTAATTGAACTTGAAAGACAATTTGTCCACATGCATCCGTGTATCAAAGTGTTTTCCTAGAATTTTCTAATTTTCATCACCCTTCCATTAAGCGTATTGCCACCATACTCCTAGCTCTTGAGTTTAGGTTTATTTTAAAAGAAGCGGGTGAAATATTGGTCATTATAATATCAATGGTGGTTGTCCTTCCATAGAGAAGATCCTTTTTAATCAAGAAGAAATAATGAGATTGCAATTCCTGGATTATGCTGCTTATAATGAAAACTTAAGAAAGAAAGTCCCTCCCGATGTTTTGGTTGATAAGATTTCTGAACATAATGATAGGTTTGCTATACAAAACAATGGATTTGGGTTTGTGCTTAGAGATAAACCTAGAGAATTCACTCAAAGGAATGTTAATAATGAAGAAATAATTATCAAGTACAAAGGGCCGAAGGAGGATCCTATTCCTCCCAAACTTGATCTTATAGATCCTTACCCTATTAAATTTAGACCCTTTGATTATTTTTGCTTACCACAAAGAAAGCTTTCTGCTGAGAGGAGGGAGTATGAGATGAGCATGGATGATCTCCCTCACTTCTATTACAATACCTATATCTATGTTTTATGCCTAGCTAGGGGCGTTAAACAATAGTGCTTGTTAGGAGGCAACCCAATTATATTTTTTTGTTTTTTTGTTTTGGTTCTGTTCTTCAATAAATACACATCATTACCTCTGTGGTAGTTATGTTTTGGTGTTTTAATTAGTGTTTGATGCAAGCAAGACCTTTGGGATACTTTGGTATATCGTTGATTTGGTTTTGCCGAAAAACAGAAACTTTTGCGTCTAGTAACAGAATTGTTTAAATTCACTGGAACGTGGAAAAATTCTGAATTTTTTACACAAGATTGATATATGAATTTCCTCTACTTTCCTATTTTTTATGAGTTTTGGAGTTACACAAGTATATGAAGTTTTGAGATTACTACAGATTGTTCTGTTTTTGACAGATTCTGTTTTATATGTGTTGTTTGCTTATTTTGATGAATCTATGGGTAGTATCGGGGGTATGAACCATGGATAAGTTGGAATACAGTAGATATAACACCAACATAAATTTAGAATGAGTTCACAACAGTACCTAAAGTGGTGATTTATTTTATTATACTAACGGATCTCACGAGTTTTGTGTTGAGTTTTGTGTTGTGAAGTTTTCAAGTTTTGGGTAAAGATTTGATGGACTATGGAATAAGGAGTGGCAAGAGCCTAAGCTTGGCGATGACCAAGGCACCCTAAGGTAATATTCAAGGACAACCAAGCATCTAGGCTTAGGGATTCCCCGGATGGCATCCCCTCTTTCGTCTTCAATCCATCTGTAAATTTACTTGAGGCTATATTTTTATTTACCACATGATATGTGTTTTGCTTGGAGTGTCTTGGATGATATGAGTCTTTGATTTTTAGTTTGCCACAATCATCCTTACTGTAACACCTTTTGAGAGGGACGCACTTTAATCGTGCATTTATTAGAATACTCTACGTGCTTCACTTGTACGTTTTGAGCTAGGCAGTTTGCTCTAGTGCTTCAATTATATCTTTTTAGAGCACGGTGGCGGTTTTATTTTATAGAAATGGTTGAACTCTCATGCTTCACTTGTATTATTTTGAGAGTCTTTAAACAACATGGTAATTTTCTTAGGTTATGAATTTAGTCCTAATATGATGGGCATCCAAGAGGGATATAGTAAAAACTTTCATATAAGGGCATTGAATAATATGAGAAGTTTGATTCCTTTGATATTGATTTGAGATATAAAGATGGTGATACTAGAGTCATGCTAGCAAGTAATTGTGGATTGGTAGAAATACTTGTGTTAAAAGTTTGTGATTCCCATAGCATGCACGTATGGTGAATCGTTATGTGATGAAGTTGGAGCATGATTTATTCTTTGATTGTCTTCCTTATGAGTGGTGGTCGGAGATGAGCGATGGTCTTTTCCTACCAATCTATCCCCCTAGGAGCATGCGTGTAGTACTTTGTTTCGATGGCTAATAAATTTTTGCAATAAGTATGTGAGTTCTTTATGACTAATGTTGAGTCCATGGATTATACACACTCTCACCCTTCCACCATTGCTAGCCTCTCTAGTACCGCGCAACTTTCGCCAGTGCATTAAACCCACCATATACCTTCCTCAAAACAGCCACCATACCTACCTATTATGGCATTTCCATAGCCATTCCGAGATATACTGCCATGCAACTTCCACCATTCCATTTTATTATGACACATACCATCATTGTCATATTGTTCTCATATGCATGAGCCATTCATATAGAATCATATTTTGTTCTAGTATCGAGTTGTAATTCTTGAGTTGTAAGTAAATAAAAGCGTGATGATCATCATTATTGGGATACCACGATACCAAGATGATATAGAGGTTACCATCTTGCTTATGGTTAGGGTGTCAAAATGGTGAAGGTCGTCGATGTCGAATGCTTGTCGAAGTTGAGCGGTGGTGTTGTCGATGTTGAACCGTTCCTAGTTAGCCGAAACACCCTAGGAAACGGAAAAACCGCAAACTCAAAATCTCCAAAGGCAAATGTCAAATGGTGGTAGCAGAAAAGTGGTGGTGGTTACGGAAGTATTGGTGGAAACCCGGTAAAAGTGGGTTATGGTGGTGGAAGGGTATGATGAGCTAGGTGTTGGAGTTGAAGGCACGGTCCTTAAGTAGCCTAAACACCTTAAGAGACACAAACCACAACACAAACAAAATTGGGTTAAGTTGGGGTGGCGGAAGTGTATGGTAGGCAAGCCTATGAGGAAGTTATGGTGGTGGTTGATGAAGAAGTAACCATCCCTAAGTAGCCGAAACACCTTAGGAGACTCGAATCACAACTCAAACAGCCACAAATGCAACGGGGGACAAAATGGGTTAGGTTGCGGAAGTCGGTGGTGGTAATGCGGATGAAATGATGGAAGGCCTAGGCAAAGATGCCAAAGTTCCAAAATTTTGATGGAGTCAAATGATAGTGTTAGTATTTTTGTGGGATGGGGGATGTCAATAGCTTCAAAACGAGCTAAAGAACGTCAAAATCGGACTCTGGATGAATTAGTTATGGTCAAAACGGTGAAACACGGGAGGCTGAATTCCTAGGGGCTGACATCCGGGGTCAGGGCCGGAAATCCGGTACCTGATGTCCAGAATAGCGCATGAATTTGCGCTCCAGGAGCCAGATGTCCGGGCTATGGGCTGGATGTCTGGGGCCACGGGCCGGATGCTGGGCTCCAAATCCAAGGATGAACTCGAGGAACTCAATTTTGGGGTGGAAATTGATGATTTCGGGGGGAAATTTTGAGAGATTTAATGGATGGAAAGTGGGGAAACTTGGGGAAAGATAGATCTACCCAAGACACAACGAATCCACAGATCAAAATCAACAAAACATCATCAAACCAACAAATCATAAAAAAAAATTGGGGCAATTTTTGGTGGGGATTTTCGAATTTAGGACGTAATCAAGCAAAACAAGCCTAGAAAGTGGTGGTAGGGACTCCAAATTCAAGATCAACGTGGCTCATGTGTCACATCCCTAGCTTCTGACATTGCACTAGGCTAACTTCATGTGTGCATCATGTTTAAACTTTGAAAGAAACTTGAAATGGGGATTGCCTAAACCCTAGCATTAAAGGAATTCACTAGGCTCAACCAAAATATTTCCAGTAAATCCAAATGGCTTTCAAAAATGTTCATCATTCTTGGAAAATGCTGGAAACAGTAACCAGAGGTGATGCACATTTTTCCATGACATATTTGGGCTCTGGATTAAATCATACTCTATTTGCATTTGGGCATTTAAATGCTATTAAATATTATAAATGCTCAAATAATCATAAACTAAAATGTTTACTGTAGGATATATTCCCAACAGTGATCATGAGTAGTTTCATGATTTTTGGAAGTGTCTAAGTATTTTTAATAAAGCCCTAAAGACTACAGAATATTAGAAAACAGAAACAAATAAAAAAGAGAGAGAATACCTGGCGCTTACCTGGCCGGCCTGGCACTGTAGCAGCCCACCAGGCCCATCTGCCAGTCATCTCCCACACCGCGCCAGAAGGAGGCAAGGCGTGTGTTCGCCGCACGCTGGCACGCGCCCCGGCCACCACCTGCTTGCCGCTTCCCCCTGGACGTCCCCGGAGACGCCACGCGCTCCCCTCGACCCCTCCCGCTCTCCCCCGTGCTCATTCCCTCCCCTGGACCTCTCTCTCTCACCCACCCGAACGGGTTCGTCGCCGCCGCTCGCCACCACCGCAGCCACCGTGCTCCCCTCGCCTTCCCGTGCTGTCCAGCAGCTCCGTCTCGACACCCTCGTCCTCTCAGCCGAGTCAGGCAACGCCGAACGGCCTGCATCGCCCCCTGCACCCTCGACTTCGCCGCCTGTGCTCCGAGATCGCCGGCGGCCTCCCGACGTCGACAGCCCGTCCCCGACCGCGTCGTTGCTTCTACGTGACCGCAGTGAGCTCCGCTACCTTCTCCCCCTTCTCGTTCTCGCTCTCGAGCTCCGTAGCAACTGCACGTAGCTCACCCGCACGCGCCGCCACCGAGCTCGTCGCCGACGAGGCTCCGGCCATCCATGATCGCACCACCATGGCCGTTAGCTTCACCGCAACGCCAGGAGCCCGTAGCACCATCGCACGCCCCTCATCGTGCTCTCTAGCGACGGGTTCGACTACACCCGTACCCCGGTAGCCGCACAGCTCGTCGCCGGCGTCGATTCCGGCGACCCCGAGCTCCACCACCACCACCAATCGATGCGGCTCGTTCCCAGCTGCGTGTAGATGCTCTCCGCCGCCCATTTGGTCGCCGGAGCACGGGTCCCGCACCCCACCGCCGCGTCTGGCCTCGCCGGCGGCTAAACGCCAGCGCGTCAGCCCAGTTGACCAGGGGTTTGACCTCCCCTGGGTCAATGACAAGTGGGGCCCGCCTGCTAATTAACCTGGGTTAGATTTAAATTAATTCTAATTAGTTTAATTAACTAACAGTGACACTGACACAGGGGACCCAGACGCCAGGTTTGACCTGGACGACCCCGCTGACCAGCTGACGTCACGCTGACGCAATGCTGACGCATTAATTTAATTACTGGAATTGTTATTATTCAGGAAATTCCAGAAAATACCCTAAACTTCTAAAATTCATAGAAATTAATCCTTAACTCCAAATGAAACAAATTATATATGAAAAATTATCAGAAAAACCCAATCTTTCCATCTGTACTGGTTTCATGCATGTTTAAGCACATTAACCTTCTGTTTAGTACAGAACTAGATAAAGCACTAATAAGAGCCACTTATGAGCTTGGAATTTGAATCTTTGATTCAAAATGGTCCAAACCCATCTGGTTGTAGTTGCATTAGCCCAACACACTCATTTTGCTATGTCATGATCATGCATCATATTGTGCATTGCATTGATTGTGTTTCCTTCTCTGTTGCCGGTGTTTGCCCCTCTCGATAGCCGTGATTCCGACGATGAGTTCGATGACACCGATGAAGAACTATAATATCTTCAGAAATGCCAGGCAAGCAAAACCCCCTTGTTCATTCCGATACAACCCTAGTCTCTCGCTCCTGCTCTCTTTTACTGCATTAGGACAACAACGATTCATCTGTTACTTGCTGCGGTAGCTGAACCCCTTTATCCTCTGCATGACCTGTCATTGCCACAGTAAATAGATGAAACCCACTAGCATGAGTAGGATTTGTTTGAGCCCTGATGTGCCTACTCATTCATGCTTGTATGTCATGCCTGCTATTGCTTAGAGTTGAGTCGGGTCTGATTCGTCGGGGATGAATTGGAATGGTGATGAACATGTCCTACTGTGTGTGAGCTAAGTGTGTGAACACGATTTGGTAAAGGTAGCGGTGAGAGGCCATATAGGAGTACATGGTGGGTTGTCTCATTGAAGCCGTCCTCAGGAACTGAGTTCTGTGTTTGTGATCCATGATACAGTTACTACCACGCATTGGGCCCGAAACCAATGGACCCTCTCGGCTTCTTAATCACCCTTGTCCTCTGTCCAGGAGTTGCACGTAGTTTCTGGTGTTTGTAGTAAGCTGGAGGCCGTGGACAGCGCTGACCCAAGGGGTGGGCTGTGATGCGGTAGGCACGTGGCATGGTGTACCAGGCGCCCGTTTGGTGTCTCGGGAACCCTGCACACATCGTTCGGGGCCGTATGTGGAAACCTCGGCCGGACTCCCTGCGGATGGAACCTGAATAGGCGATAAACCTGGACTAGAGACTTGAGTGTTTAGGTAGGCTGTGGCCGACACCCTCGCTGGGCTTCCGCTTGAAGGTTGCCGAGTACACGTCGTGTAAACGGCGGTAAGTGGTGAGAGCGTGTGTGACGAAGTACACCCCTGCAGGGTTAAATTGATCTATTTGAATAGCCGTGTCCGCGGTAAAGGACTTCTGGGTAGCCTATAACAGTTCATACACAAGTGAAAGTGGATACTCTAAAATGCTCAAGATAAGCGTGAGTGCTATGGATGGCGTTCTCGTAGGGTGACGGGAGCGGATCCTTAGTGGTGTATTGATATGGTGAATATGTGGACTCGTGTGCGCCACCTCAAAAGAGTTACTTGCAGTCGTAGTTTAGGATAGCCACCGAGTCAAAGCTGGCTTGCTGTAGTTAAACTCCACCACCCCCTTTGTTGATACCGATGCATATGTAGATAGTTCTGATGTAAGTCTTGCTGGGTACATTTGTACTCACGTTTGCTTATTTTATGTTTTGCAGAGAGACGTCAGTCTCGCTAGTAGTTCCGTGTGGACTTCGACGTTTAGCTTGATACCTCAGCTACGATCTTGTGCCCTCGGCAGGATCTGGTAGATAGTCAGGCTTCTCAGCCTTTTTACTTTGTAGACGTCTGTACTCAGACATGTTAAGCTTCCGCGTGTGCTTTGACATGTATGCTCTGAATGTTGGGTCATGAGACCTATGTTTGTAATATCTCGCTCCTCGGAGCCTAATGAATAAATACTCTGAGTCGTAGAGTCTAGTTGTGATGCCATGTTGTATTTGCACATAGCGAGCATATTGTGTGTATGATTGAAATGCTTGGTATGTGTGGGATCCGACAATCTAGTTATTTATCCTTGGTAGCCTCTCTTATGGGGAAATGTAGTCTTGTGCTTCCATGAGCCATAGTAGTCCGCTACAGTCCGGTTCACCGGAGTCCTGCTAGCCTAGCACTACTGCTCCGGAACACTTGACTGGTCGGCATGTGATTCACTTCGTTCCTGTGTCTGTCCCTTCGGGGAAATGTCACGCAGTGACATCCGGAGTCCTGCCTAGCCTGCTACAGCCCAGGTTCCCGGAGTCCTGTTAGCCTAGTGCTATAGCCCGGATTGGCACGCTGCTGACCGACATGCTCGATGTTGATTCATGTATGCCTATCCCCGTAAGTTAGTGCCACTTTGGGTTCACAACTAGCCATGTCGGCCCGGGTTCTCTGTCATATGGATGCTAGCGACACTATCATATACGTGAGCCAAAAGGCGCAAACGGTCCCGGGCCATGGTAAGGCGACACCCGTGGGAATACCGTGCGTGAGGCCGCAAAGTGATATGAGGTGTTACAGGCTAGATCGGTGTGGCTTAGAATCGGGGTCCTGACAGCGTTGGTATCAGAGCCTGACTGCCTGCAGGATTACCAAGCCAAACTGGTCGAAGTTGAGTCTAGAAATGCTTTAGTTATATAAGGGAATTGATTGTGGAAGGGAAAGTCAGGCTCTTTTTACTCCTTTACCTTATGCTCTTCTGATCTGAGCCACCCTCTTCCTTTCTGCAGGGATTAAGAACTAGGTTTCTCATCTTCTATCAGGATCACGTGTTACTAATCCGTAGTAACTTATAGGACTGTTGGTTACAAGCCCCAGTTCAGTTTCTACTACTTCCGTGTGTTCATAGTTGGTCTCGGAACCTTGATATTGTGCTTCTAAGTGGTTATGCCACCATTTTTGCAGGATGTCTCAAATTCTTTGAGCATTTACAGCCGTTATGCTGTTCGAGTCATCCCAGGCTTCTAAATAATCTGATGCATTTGCAAATCCCTTCTTTCCGTTCTCGTTGTTCCTTTGGGCCAGATTAACCACACTAATCGTTGAGTTGAGGTACTCTGTTGCCTTGACATATATGTTGGAGTTATTATTATGACCCTAGGTCTCTTAGAGGACCACTTCGTAATCTAGCAATGCTTGCATCCCCAGTGTGATGATTCTGGCCATTATTCTCGAAAGCATCCCGTGATGCCATTTAGTTAGTAGGCATTCTATTTCTGGGTTCTTGAGCCCAAGATTCACTCCACTTACCTCCCGTCGATAGTGTTTGCTCGTTCCTTTAGGATATTAGTAACCTTGCGACAGTCCTCGAGGTCCGTGGTATTTCCTTTTTCCAAATACCATGAACCATTATGGCAGAAGTTCTTTTAACCAAAAGATCACAACCAGGGCGCTCTTGAGGAGTACTCCATTCATATTGTGACTCTGCCAGTCCTTCCTCCTCTGCATGGGCTATCCGGAAGAAATATGTTGAATTTGTTCGACATACTAATCCATGCATCCACAACTCAGAAAAACATATGTTCCTTTGGGTTGTCCCTCTTTAGTTATTTTCTGGCCCTCGTCTATCAATTGATAGTCAGGAGTAATTATGCATTTGTGTTATCGATGCCTATTATTCTTGTGGTCTGTCAAGCCATTCTAATCCGGAATTACTAGGAGAAACAAACTCCAGTACCTTGTCCATCTTTGGGATTGGGTCAAAGTAGTTGTATTCCGCAGATCAAATGCCTAACCAGCTTTTGTTCTGTTCTACCTTCGAATATTACCCCCTTTATGTCGAGAATATCATAGGAATTGCACCACCTTTTGTGAATTCTTGACGCAATGATACTCCTCGCCATCATCATTCATTTCTCGGTCCCGTGTTATTGTAACCGGAACACCGACAAGTGAATCGTGATGCGTGAAATCAATACTCCTAGCAACTCCGTTGCTTGGTAGTTAAAGGACAATAATTTCATCCTTAGCGTGTTGGTTACTAAATCACATCCTAAGGTTGATCGTGCAACCTAGTCCTTATTTCTGGTGCACTCTTCGATCAATGAGTTAGGATTATTCAATCCCTTGCTTATTTGATCATATCGTCTTGCTCTGAAAGGCGAGATTGTTCTCGAGCCTAGTAACATATCTGTGGTTCGTGATTTCCTGAATATCTTCTCGGAAGTATCACCAGGTTGCTCCTTGACCATTATGTTGAGCTCGTGATCATGTTGGATTTCCTCCAAACCACCCATTCTCCAAGAATCTGTGTTGGATACCCCTGAGCTAGTTGGTCAAGCTAAACAACAACTTGGAGAGTTGGAAGATAAAAACTTGTCTAACTTAGTTCATTTCCAATGGGATATCTTGTGTTGTGTGTTGTAGAAAGATGATTTCTTCATCGATTGGTCCTCGTGATCAATTAATGGACCTATCATCTTAACCAAACTTTGATTTGAGTATGGGCTCTCATCAAATCAAATCAGAACCAACGATGTTCGTAATGTTGTCTTACTCGTGGTTGATCCCTCGAGCATACACCATTATATTGTTTAGGTCTGACCAATGCTATCACCGTGTTCACACGATGGTGGGAGTCCAGTGATATGGAAATTCCGATGAGTTGCTGTTGAGCCCATCAGCAGCATCTTGTTTTCCCCATGATTCGTGTTAAACATTAAGCTAGTGTTGGAAACTTTGTAAACAATGCCTTCATGTTCCGTTCATGAAGCATATGTTGGATGAAAGAAGTGACTTCCTCTAACTCATGTGCATTGGATGTAAGTTGCCGCCGTGAATTCGAGAAAGTTTGATTTGCTTCCACTGGAATCATCCCAAGTCAGTCATGCATGTGTGCGAAGTATACCGTGGTTTGAAGACTTGCAACCTTCACTCCATATGTATTCCTAGCACACCAAGCAACTGACTGATTTGTTCCAGGAGAAGGAGTTCCTTTTAAGACCTAACCCGAGCTTAATTGAGAACTTCATTATCTAGATGATGGTTCACCACCTGAACTCGGTAGTGTTTTATCATAAGACTACTATGTGGTCATGCTTGTCTGGGACAACGTGTTCACATGTGTTTAGCAGAACCAGCACATGTTTTGGAGCTTGCTATCTTAGTTCATTCCTCGAGAATCTCGCAACGCCATCTCGTCGAATTGTGTTGCAAACTTTCTTTTCAGACATGCTAAGTCTGAAGTATCCTATCACCAATCGGATCTGAATCTCAGGCAGATATGATGGTTGGAACATTCCCAACGGTTGCATTTTGTTCCCAGCTTGCACCCCATCGTGCCAATTTTCCATGGTCTGCCCTTCTCAGCAGTTGTTGTCCAGGTCCATCTTCAAAGGTGGACTTACCATGAGTCCCATTCATTTTCTATGATAAGCAAAAATCATCCATTTCGTTGTCTTCAACAAGGTAGTCCACATCGTCCATTCTAGCCCGAGGGTGTCGTTCTCCCGAACTCCCTCGAACGATCGTTTGTGATTGCCTTAGGCTGGCATAAAGAGTTTCAATGATATTTATATCAAAAGTAATTCTTTTTGCCACTTGAGGGAATAATTCTACGAGTCACCTTTTCCAAGGTGCCCCATTATGGAATCATGGCAATTTTTCCTCGCTACTTTGAATCCCTCGTCAAATTGTTTCTTCTGTCCCTCCTGGTGCATGTTTTGCCTCTCAGCTCGAGAGATGTTTCAATGCCTCCCTCCATGAGTTGATCCTGAGTTGTTCGATATTCGAGAAGATCGATCCTTCTAGAGTTTTCCCTTTCCTCTTATTGTCTTGTCGGTTGGAGTTCTCAGAGCAAGACATCGAGACAAAGATGGTGATCGAATCAACGTTCTTATGAAGTGCAACTTGGATCGTGAAGATCATGTTAGCTCGTACCCCCTCTGTCTTCTTACCTCACGTCTTGAATCTCGGGACGAGATTCTTGTTTAGTGGGGGTGAGTTGTCACATCCCTAGCTTCTGACATTGCACTAGGCTAACTTCATGTGTGCATCATGTTTAAACTTTGAAAGAAACTTGAAATGGGGATTGCTTAAACCCTAGCATTAAAGGAATTCACTAGGTTCAACCAAAATATTTCCAGTAAATCCAAATGGCTTTCAAAAATGTTCATCATTCTTGGAAAATGCTGGAAACAGTAACTAGAGGTGATGCACATTTTTCCATGACATATTTGGGCTCTGGATTAAATCATACTCTATTTGCATTTGGGCATTTAAATGCTACTAAATATTTTAAGTGCTCAAATAATCATAAACTAAAATGTTTATTGTAGGATATATTCCCAACAGTGATCATGAGTAGTTTCATGATTTTTGGAAGTGTCCAAGTATTTTTAATAAGCCCTAAAGACTACAGAATATTAGAAAACAGAAACAAATAAAAAAAAGAGAGAGAATACCTGGCGCTTACCTGGCCGGCCTGGCACTGTACCAGCCCACCAGGCCCATCTGCCAGTCGTCTCCCACCCCGCGCCAGAAGGACGCGAGGCGTGTGTTCGCCGCACGCCGGCACGCGCCCCGGCCACCTCCTGCTTGCCGCTTCCCCCTGGACGTCCCCGGAGACGCCACGCGCTCCCCTCGACCCCTCCCGCTCTCCCCCGTGCTCATTCCCTCCCCTGGACCTCTCTCTCTCACCCACCTGAACGGGTTCGTCGCCACTCGCCACCACCGCAGCCACCGTGCTCCCCTCGCCTTCCCGTGCTGTCCAGCAGCTTCGTCTCGACGCCCTCGTCCTCCCAGCCGAGTCAGGCAACACCGTACAGCCTGCATCGCCCCCTGCACCCTCGACTTCGCCGCCTGTGCTCCGAGATCGCCGGCGATCTTCCGACGTCGACAGCCCGTCCCCGACCGCGTCGTTGCTTCTACGTGACCGCAATGAGCTCCGCTACATTCTCCCCCTTCTCGTTCTCGCTCTCGAGCTCCGTAGCAACTGCACGTAGCTCACCCGCACGCGCCGCCGCCGAGCTCGTCGCCGACGAGGCTCCGGCCATCCAACGGTCGCACCACCATGGCCGTTAGCTTCACCGCATCGCCAGGAGCCCGTAGCACCATCGCACGCCCCTCGTCATGCTCTCTAGCAACGGGTTCGACTACACCCGTACCCCGGCAGCCGCACAGCTCATCGCCGGCGTCGATTCCGGTGACCCCGAGCTCCACTACCACCACCAATCGATGCGGCTCGTTCCCAGCTGCGTGTAGATGCTCTTCGCCGCCCATTTGGTCGCCGGAGCACGGATCCCACACCCCACCGCCGCGTCTGGCCTCGCCGGTGGCTAAACACCGACGCGTCAGCCCAGTTGACCAGGGGTTTGACCTCCCCTGGGTCAATGACAAGTGGGGCCCGCCTGCTAATTAACCTGGGTTAGATTTAAATTAATTCTAATTAGTTTAATTAACTAACAGTGACACTGACACAGGGGACCCAGACGTCAGGTTTGACCTAGACGACCCCGCTGACCAGCTGACGTCACGCTGACGCAATGCTGACGCATTAATTTAATTACTGGAATTATTATTATTCAGGAAATTCCAGAAAATACCCTAAACTTCTAAAATTCATAGAAATTAATCCATAACTCCAAATGAAACAAATTATATATGAAAAATTATTAGAAATATCCAATCTTTCCATCTGTACTGGTTTCATGCATGTTTAAGCACATTAACCTTCTATTTAGTACAGAACTAGATAAGGCACTAATAAGAGCCACTTATGAGCTTGGAATTTGTATCTTTGATTCAAAATGGTCCAAACCCATCTGGTTGTAGTTGCATTAGCCCAACACACTCATTTTGCTATGTCATGATCATGCATCATATTGTTCATTGCATTGATTGTGTTTCCTTCTCTGTTGCCGGTGTTTGTCCCCTCTCGATAGCCGTGATTCCGACGATGAGTTCGATGACACCGATGAAGAACTATAATATCTTCAGAAGTGCCAGGCAAGCCAAACCCCCTTGTTCATTCTGATACAACCCCACTCTCTTGCTCCTGCTCTCTTTTACTACATTAGGACAACAACGATTCATCTGTTACTTGCTGCGGTAGCTGAACCCCTTTATCCTCTGCATGACCTGTCATTACCACAGTAAATAGATGAAACCCACTAGCATGAGTAGGAGTTGTTTGAGCCCTGATGTGCCTACTCATTCATGCTTGTTTGTCATGCCTTCTACTGCTTAGAGTTGAGTTGGGTCTGATTCGTCGGGGATGAATTGGAATGGTGATGAACATGTCCTACTGTGTGTGAGCTAAGTGTGTGAACACGATTTGGTAAAGGTAGCGGTGAGAGGCCATGTAGGAGTACATGGTGGGTTGTCTCATTGAAGCTGTCCTCAGGAACTGAGTTCTGTGTTTGTGATCCATGATACAGTCACTACCACGCATTGGGCCCGAAACCAATGGACCCTCTCGGTTTCTTAATCACTCTTGTCCTCTGTCCAGGAGTTGCACGTAGTTTCTGGTGTTTGTAGTAAGCTGGAGGCCGTGGACAGCGCTGACCCGAGGGGTGGGCTATGATGCGGTAGGCACGTGGCACGGTGTACCGGGCGCCCGTTTGGTGTCTCGGGAACCCTGCACACATCGTTCGGGGCCGTATGTGGAAACCTCGGCCGGACTCCCTGCGGATGGACCCTGAATAGGCGATAAACCTGGACTAGAGAATTGAGTGTTTAGGTAGGCTGTGGCTGACACCCTCGCTGGGCTTCCGCTTGAAGGTTGCCGAGTACACGTCGTGTAAACGGCGGTAAGTGGTGAGAGCGTGTGTGACGAAGTACACCCCTGCAGTTTTAATATGATCTATTCGAATAGCCGTGCCCGCGGTAAAGGACTTCTCGGTTGCCTAGAACAGTTCATAGACAAGTGAAAGTGGATACTCTAAAATGCTCAAGATAAGCGTGAGTGCTATGGATGCATTCTCGTAGGGTGACGGGAGCGGATCCTTAGTGGTGTATTGATATGGTGAATATGTGGACTCGTGTGCGCCACCTCAAAAGAGTTACTTGCAGTCGTAGTTTAGGATAGCCACCGAGTCAAAGCTGGCTTGCTGTAGTTAAACTCCACCACCCCCTTTGTTGATACCGATGCATATGTAGATAGTTCTGATGTAAGTCTTGCTGGGTACATTTGTACTCACGTTTGCTTATTTTATGTTTTGCAGAGAGACGTCAGTCTCGCTAGTAGTTCCGTGTGGACTTCGACGTTTAGCTTGATACCTCAGCTACGATCTTGTGCCCTCGGCAGGATCTGGTAGATAGTCAGGCTTCTCAGCCTTTTTACTTTGTAGACGTCTGTACTCAGACATGTTAAGCTTCCGCGTGTGCTTTGACATGTATGCTCTGAATGTTGGGTCATGAGACCTATGTTTGTAATATCTCGCTCCTCGGAGCCTAATGAATAAATACTCTGAGTCGTAGAGTCTAGTTGTGATGCCATGTTGTATTTGCACATAGCGAGCATATTGTGTGTATGATTGAAATGCTTGGTATGTGTGGGATCCGACAATCTAGTTGTTTATCCTTGGTAGCCTCTCTTATGGGGAAATGTAGTCTTGTGCTTCCATGAGCCATAGTAGTCCGCTACAGCCCGGTTCACCGGAGTCCTGCTAGCCTAGCACTACTGCTCCGGAACACTTGACTGGCCGGCATGTGATTCACTTCGTTCCTGTGTCTGTCCCTTCGGGGAAATGTCACACGGTGACATCCGGAGTCCTGCCTAGCCTGCTACAGCCCGGATTCCCGGAGTCCTGTTAGCCCAGTGCTACAGCCCGGATTCGCACGCTGCTGATCGACACGCTCGATGTTGATTCATGTATGCCTGTTCCCGTAAGTTAGTGCCACTTTGGGTTCACGACTAGCCATGTCGGCCCGGGTTCTCTGTCATATGGATGCTAGCGACACTATCATATACGTGAGCCAAAAGGCACAAACGGTCCCGGGCCATGGTAAGGCGACACCCGTGGGAATACCGTGCGTGAGGCCGCAAAGTGATATGAGGTGTTACAGGCTAGATCGGTGTGGCTTAGAATCGGGGTCCTGACATCATGATACCAAGATGATGTAGGGTGGAACCCAAGGGGCCGATATTTCACGAAATGGAGGGGATCCCGCGAAGAACACGAAGAACACAAGGGGAAACACGAGGGAAAACACGAGAGGAACACTCAAGTACAAGTCCAATTACACATCCACTAGACAATCAAACACACAAGATCCACAAGGGTACATGAACAACAAAGAGAAAGATATAAGTTAGAGTTCATCCACAATCCAAAGGAGATGGGGGCTTGATGATCTAGATAGATCCATCCTCGATGGGGGTCTTGATATCCCTCGGGATCTTCTCCTAGATGGAGGTCTTGGCCTCCAATGGAGTAGTCTCTCTCTCTCTCTCTCTCTCTCTCTCTCTCTCTCTCTCCCGGAGAAGGGAGGAACAAAGCTCACATACAAATGAGCTATCCTATTTGCTGACCCTAACTAGAGGAAGGCGAAGGAGTATATATATAGGCTAGTCCACGAAGGGGTAAGTGGGGAGGGGATACACGGGCCTCTGGCCCGACTCTGCGTGCAGGCAGGCGCCGGATGTTCGAGCTGGGGGCCGGATGTCCGGGACACTGGCCAGATGTTTGACCCGATGGTGGCCAAACTTCGGGTGCGTTCTATAGTCGATGCCGGATTTTCGGGGGAAAGCATGATGTCCGGGTGTTGGCGAGGCGCCGGATGTCCAGGCACACGGGCCGGATGTCCAGGCACACGGGCCGGATGTCCGGCCGCTGATGTCTCGGTCGTGTGTTGGTGCAGCTTCTTAGCGGCTGCACAGGCGCCGGATGTCCGGCCGCTGTAGCTTCAGCAGCTCCGTCTTCTTCAGTCGTCGCTTCCAGGCTTCCCTCCCGGATGGTGTAGTTGTTCCTTGGCGCTTGCACTCCTCCTCGACATCCGTGAAGCTCTGACAGTACCTTTGCATGCACACAGTGGAAGTGTCAAGTAGTATACCATCCTCGAAGGGGTCAAGTGAGCACGTGAAAAGGAGATGATACACCTTTATGTATTTGAAGTAGATGTTGCACATGCCGCTTGCAAAACGGGATCTTGACATGGTGATGTTCGTAGGATGCTCCGCAGCAGCTCGCGCACACCAATTAAATTACCACGTACTTCCGTTTCTTGGTAATGATTATAATGTTCATGAGAATATGATGATGCCTAAATTGGATACATTTGTCTTGCTTACAAATGAAGGGCCTAACTTGGACAAGAAGGATGACCATTGGAGCAAGATCAAGCATGGAGATGATGGCATGCACAAGAGGAAAAAGAACGGAGTTACAAGTGATGATTTCAGGACTTTGAAGACACCATAATGACTGCATGAAGCCTTGGACGAAATATACAAGATGCCACTTCATAAATTTTATCCACGGGCTATTATAGGTGCTGCATCATGCTACTTCTTGAGCTTGCGTTGGTTTTTCCCTTGAAGAGGAAAGGGTGATGCAGCAAAGTAGAGATAAGTATTTCCCTCAGTTAAGAACCAAGGTATCAATCCAGTAGGAGAAGAATGCGCAAATCACCAATACCTGCACAAACAATCAAACACTTGCACCCAACGTGAAAAAGGGGTTGTCAATCCCATCACGGTCACTTGCAAAGGTGAGATCTCATAGAGATAGATAAATAAAACTAAACAAAAGATAAAATATTGTTGGGTTTTTTATTTATATATCTGAAAGTAAAAGATCATAAAATAGTAGATCGAAAACTAATATGATGGAAAATAGACCCGTGGGCCATAGGTTTCACTAGAGGCTTCTCTCTTGAAGACAAATAGTACGGTGAGTGAACAAATTACTGTCGAGCAATTGATAGAAAAGCGCAAAGTTATGACGTTATCCAAGGCAATGATTATGTAATATAGGCATCATGTCCATGTCAAGTAGACTGACTCCTGCCTGCATCTACTACTATTACTCCACTCATCGACCGCTATCCAACATGCATCTAGAGTATTAAGTTCATAAGGAACGGAGTAACGCCTTAAGTAAGATGACTTGATGTAGAGGAATAAACTCATGCAATATGATGTAAACTCCATCTTGTTATCCTCGATGACAACAATTCAATATGTGTCTCAATACCCCTACTTTGTCACTGTGTGAAATCACGCAAGATTGAACCCAAAGCTAAGCACCTCTCCCATTGCAAGAAAAACCAATCTAGTTGGCCAAACTAAACCGATAATTCGAAGAGAAATACAAAGATATCAAATCATGCATATAAGAATTCAGAGAAGATTCAAATAATATTTATAGATAACCTGATCATAAATCCACAATTCATCGGATCTCGACAAACACACCGCAAAAGAAGATTACATGAGATAGATCTTTGAGAACATCGAGGAGAACATGGTATTGAGGTTCAAAGAGAGAGAAGAAGCCATCTAGCTACTAGCTATGGACCCGTAGGTCTGAGGTAAACTACTCACGCTTCATCGGAAGGGCAATAGAGTTGATGTAGATGCCCTCCGTGATCGAATCCCCCTCCGGCAGGATGCTAGAAAAGGTCCCAAGATGGGATCTCATGGGAACAGAAGGTTGCGGCGGTGGAAAAGTGTTTTCGTGGATGCTTCTGGTGTTTCTATGTGAATATATAGGGCCAAGGGCTAGGTCAGAGGAGTCCCGAGGAGGTGGCAAGGTAGGACCCCCCCCAACGGCGCGCCCTCCACCCATGCCGCCGCCTCGCGACTTTTCTGACTAGGACTCCTGATACGTCCATTTTGCATCATGCTTTTATATCAAAATTTATTGCATTATGGGCTATTATTACACATTATATCACTATACTTATGCCTATTCTCTCTTATTTTACAAGGTTTACATGAAGAGGGAGAATGCAGGCAGCTGGAATTCTGGGCTGGAAAAGGAGCAAATATTAGAGACCTATTTTGCACAACTCCGAAAGTCCTGAAACTTCACGGAGCATGTTTTTGGAATATATAAAAAATATTGGGCAAAGAAAATACCAGAGGGGGGCCACCAGCCAGCCACAAGGGTGGAGGGCACGCCCCCGACCTTGTGGGCCCCCTGGCAGGCCTCCGGTGCCCATCTTCTGCTATATGGTGTCTTCTACCCTGCAAAAAAAAATAAGAGAGAAGCTTTCGGGATGAAGCGCCACCATCTCGAGGCGGAACCCAGGCAGAACCAATCTAGGGCTCTGGCAGAGCTGTTCTACTGGGGAAACATCCCTCCAGGAGGGGGAAATCATCGCCATCGTCATCACCATCGATCCTCTCATTGAGAGGGGGTCAATCTCCACCAACATCTTCACCAACACCATCTCCTCTCAAACCCTAGTTCATCTCTTGTATTCGATCTTGGTCCCAAAACCTCATATTGGTACCTATGGGTTGCTAGTAGTGTTGATTACTCCTTGTAGTTCATGCTAGTTGGTTTATTCGGTGGAAGATCATATGTTCAGATCCTTAATGATAATTAATACTCCTTTGAATATGATTATGTATATGCTTTGTGAGTAGTTACGTTTGTTCCTGAGGACATGGGAGAAGTCTTGTTAAAAGTAATCATGTGAATTTGGTATTCGTTCGATATTTTGATGATATGTATGTTGTCTTTCCTCTAGTGGTGTTATGTGAATGTCGACTACATGACACTTGACCATTATTTGGGCCTAGGGGAAGGCATTGTGAAGTAATAAGTATATGATGGGTTGCTAGAGTGACAGAAGCTTAAACACTAGTTTATGTGTTTCTTCGTGAGGGGCTGATTTGGATCCATATGTTTCATGCTATGGTTAGGTTTACCTTAATACTTATTTTGTAGTTGCGGATGCTTGCGAGAGGGGTTAATCATAAGTGGGAGGCTTGTCCAAGGAAGGGCAGCACCCAAGCACCGGTCCACCCACATATCAAATTATCAAAGTAACGAACGCGAATCATGTGAGCATGATGAAAACAACTTGACAACAATTCCCATGTTTCCCCGGGAGCGCTTTGCTTTATATAAGAGTTCATCCAGGCTTGTCCTTTGCTACAGAAAGGATTGGGCCACCTTGCTGCACCTTATTTACTTCTATTACTTGTTACCCGTTATGATTTACCTTATCACAACACTATTTGTTACCGATAATTTTAGTGCTCGCAGAGAATACCTTGCTAAAAACCACTTGTCATTTCCTTCTGCTCCTCGTTGGGTTTGACACTTTTACTTATCGAAAGGACTACGATAGATCCCCTATACTTGTGGGTCATCAAGACTCTTTTCTGGCGCCGTTGCCGGGGAGTGAAGCGCCTTTGGTAAGTGGAAATTGGTAAGGAAACATTTATATAGTGTGCTGAAATTTACTGTCACTTGTTACTATGGAAAATAATGCATTGAGGGCTTGTTCGGGGTATCTTCACCTCGACTGGAACCACAATTAGCTACCCCTCAACCTACTACACCTACTGAAAATATTTATTATGAATATTCCTTCGGGTATGATAGAGAAACTGCTAGCTAATCCTTATGCAGGAGATGGAACACTACATCCTGATATGCACCTAATCTATGTAGATGAAGTTTGTGGATTATTTAAGCTGGCAGGTATGCCCGAGGATGTTGTAAATAAGAAGGTCTTCCCTTTATCTTTGAAGGGAAAGGCATTGACATGGTATAGGCTATTGGATGATATTGGATCATGGAACTACAACCGATTGAAATTGGAATTTCATCAGAAGTTTTACCCTATGCATCTGGTTCATCGTGATCGAATTTTTTTATATAATTCTTGGCCTCGTGAAGGAGAAAGTATCGCTCAAGCTTGGGGTAAGCTTAAGTCAATGTTATATTCATGCCCCAATCATGAGCTCTCAAGAGAAATTATTATTCAGAATTTCATGCTCGGCTTTCTGATAATGATCGATCCATGCTCGATACTTCTTGTATTGGTTCCTATATGAAGAAGGATATTGAATTCAAATGGGATTTGTTGGAAAGAATTAAATGCAACTCTGAAGATTGGGATCTCGATGAAGGTAAGGAGTCAGGTATAAACCTTAAGTTTGATTGTGTTAAATCTTTTATGGATACCGACGCTTTTCGTGAATTTAGCACTAAATATGGCTTGACTCTGAGATATTAGCTTCTTTTTGTGAATCTTTTGCTACTCATGTTGATCTCCCTAAGGAGAAGTGGTTTATGTATCATCCTCCCATTGAAGTTAAAATAGTTGAACCTATTAAAGTTGAAGAAGAAACTATTATTTATAATGTTGATCCTATTGTTCCTGCTGCTTACATTGAGAAACCACCATTCCCTGTTAGAATGAAGGATCACACTAAAGCTTCAACAGTGGTCAACAAAGGTAATATTACAACACCCAAACCCTCTGAGAAAATTAAAGCTGAACCTAGTATTGCTATGGTTCAAGATCTCTTGGTTGATAATATTGATGGGCGTGTTATTTATTTCTACGATGAAGCTGCTAAAATTGCTAAACCTGATACTAAAGATAAACATAGACCTGTTGTTGGCATGCCTCTTGTTTCTGTTAAAATTGGAGATCATTGTCATCATGGGTTATGTGATGTGGGTGCTAGTGTGAGTGCAATTCCTTACACATTATATAAATAAATTATGAATGATATTGTACCTGCTGAGATAGAAGATATTGATGTTACTATTAAGCTTGCTAATAGAGATACTATAGCACCAACTGGGATTGTTAGAGATGTTGAAGTCTTGTGTGGGAAGATAAAATATCCTACTTATTTCCTTGTTCTTGCTTCCCCACAAGATAATTTTTGTCCCATTATATTTGGTAGACCCTTCTTGAATACCGTTAATGCAAAGATAAACTATGAGAAAGATATTGTTACTGCTGGTCAAGGGGATATGTCTCATGATTTTAATTTCTCTAAATTTCGTAGACAACCCCATGATAAAGAATTTCCTAGTAAGGATGAAATTAATGGTCTTGCTTCTATTGTCGTGCCTCCTGCTGATCCTTTGGAAAAATATTTGCTAGACCATGAAAATGATATGTTTATGAATGGAAGTAAGGGAAATAGATGGAGTATTCTTTAACCAGTGACCTAATTTGAAACACAATTTGCCTATGAAATCCTTGGAGATCCTCCTCCACCTAAGGGTGATCCCTTTTCTGAGCTTAAACAATTACCTGATACTCCGAAATATGCTTATCTTGATGAAAAGAAGATATATCGTGTTATTATTAGTGCTAACCTTCCAGAGCATGAAGAAAAGAAATTATTGAAAACTCTGAAGAAGCACCGTGCCGCTATTGGATATACTCTTGATGATCTTAAGGGCATTAGTCCCACTCTATGTCAGCACAAAATAAAATTGGAGAAAGATGCTAAACCAGTTGTTGATCATCAACGACAGTTAAACCCCAAGATGAAAGAAGTGTAAGAAATGAAATACTAAAGCTTCTGGAGGCAGGTATAATTTATCCTATTGCTGGTAGTAAATGGGTAAGTATTGTTCATTGTGTCCCTAAGAAGGGAGGTATTACTCTTGTTACTAATGAGAAGAATGAATTGATTCCTCAAAGAATTGTTACAGGTTATAGAATGGTAATTGATTTTCACAAATTAAATAAAGCTACTAGAAAAGATCTTTACCCTCTGCCTTTTATTGATCAAATGCTAGAAAGATTATCTAAACATACACATTTTTGCTTTCTACATGGTTATTCTGGTTTCTCTCAAATACCTATGTCAAAAGAGGATCAAGAGAAAACCACGTTTACTTGCCCTTTCGGTACCTTTGCTTATAGACGTATGCAATTGGTTTATGTAATGCACCTGCTACCTTTCAAAGATGTATGACTGCTATATTCTCTGACTTTTGTGAAAAGATTGTTGACGTTTTCATGGATGATTTCTCCGTTTAAGGAACTTCCTTTGATGATTGCTTAAGCAACCTTGATCGAGTTTTATAGAGATGTGAAGAAACTAATATTGTATTGAATTGGGAGAAGTGCCACTTTATGGTTAATGAAGTTATTGTCCTGGGGCATAAAATTTCTGAAAGAGGTATTAAAGTTGATAAAGCTAAAGTAGATGCTATTGAAAAGATGTCGTGTCCTAAAGATATGAAAGGTATAAGAAGTTTCCTTGGTCATGCTGGTTTCTATAGGAGGTTTATTAAAGACTTCTCTAAAATTTCTAGGCCTCTCACTAATCTCTTACAAAAAGATGTTCCTTTTGTTTTCGATGATGATTGTGTAGAAGCATTTGAAATACTTAAGAAAGCCTTGATTTCTGCACCTATTGTTCAGCCACCTGATTGCAATTTACCCTTTGAAATTATGTGTGATGCTAGTGATTATGTTGTTGGTGCTGTTCTAGGACAAAGAGTTGATAAGAAACTAAACGTCATTCAGTATGCTAGTAAAACTCTACAAAGTGCCAGGAGAAATTATACTACCATTGAAAAGGAATTTTTAGAGGTTGTATTTGCATGTGATAAGTTCAGACCTAATATTGTTGATTCCAAAGTAATTGTTCACACTGATCATGTTGCTATTAAATATCTGATGGAAAAGAAAGATGCTAAACCTAGACTTATTAGATGGGTTCTCTTGCTACAAGAATTTGATTTGCATATTATTGATAGAAAGGGAACCGAGAACCCCATTGCAGACAACTTGTCTAGGTTAGGAAATGTTCTTGATGACCCACTTCCTATTGATGATAGCTTTCCTGATGAACAATTAAATGTAATAAATGCTCCTCATAATACTCCATGGTATGCTGATTATGCGAATTATATTGTTGCTAAATTTATACCACCTAGTTTCACATACCAGCAAAAGAAAAAGTTTTTGTATGATTTAAGACACTACTTCTGGGATGACCCACACCTTTATAAAGGAGTAGATGGTGTTATTAGATGTTGTGTACCTGAGCATTAACAGGAACAGATCCTACGCAAGTGCCACTCCGAGTCTTACGGAGGACACCATGCTGGAGATAGAACTACACACAAGGTATTGCAATCTTGTTTTTATTGGCCTACTCTCTTCAACGATGCTCGTAAGTTTGTCTTGTCTTGTGATAAATGCCAAAGAATTGTTAATATTAATAGACGTCAGGAAATGTCTTTGAACTATTCACTTGTTGTCGGGGCCGAATTTCCGGGACATAAGTTCCCAGCAAAAGACCCTTATGTCACCACCAGCTCCAGGATTACTGTTGCTGGTGGATATTTCCTTGATACAGAATTCCAAGCAATTACAAGGATTTGAGTACAAGACCTTATAGGTCCATTGAGTACAATAATGATTTCTAGTGGCAGATGATGGAAGCGACTCATGCATCTCCAACGTTGATGGAACTCCATTCCCACGGGAACAGCTGACTTGGATAACTCCTATCTCGCGTGGCTGCTATCTCTGAATTGTAGGTTGCGGGGGGTCTTCGTAGTGCTCCTCTCTGAGTCATGATCTGGCCAAGACAATAGCCAGGGACAAGCCAGTGAGTAAGTTTGAATGTACTCGCAAACATCATGTGACGCCCCCGATTTGACCGTACACTAATCATGCACGCAAATGTGTACGACCAAGATCAGGGACTCACGGGAAGATATCACAACACAACTCTAAAACAAAAATAAGTCATACAAGCATCATAATACAAGCCAGGGGCCTCGAGGGCTCGAATACAAATGCTCGATCACAGACGAGTCAGCGGAAGCAACAATGTCTGAGTACAGACATAAGTTAAACAAGTTTGCCTTAAGAAGGCTAGCACAAACTGGGATACAGATCGAACGAGGCGCAGGCCTCCTGCCTGGGATCCTCCTAACTACTCCTGATTGTCGTCAGCGGGCTGCACGTAGTAGTAGGCACCTCCAGTGTCATAGGTGTCTTCGTCGACGGTGGCGTCTGGCTCCTGGACTCCAACATCTAGTTGCGACAACCAGATAGAAAGGAAAAGGGGGAAAAGAGGGAGAGAAGCAACCGTGAGTACTCATCCAAAGTACTCGCAAGCAAGGAGCTATACTACATATGCATGGGTATATGTGTAAAGGGGCATATCAGTGGACTGAACTGCAGAATGCCAGAATAAAAGGGGGATAGCTAGTCCTGTCGAAGACTACGCTTCTGGCCATCTCCATCTTGCAGCATATAGAAGATAGTAGATTGAAGTCCTCCAAGTAGCATCGCATAGCATAATCCTACCCGGCGATCCCCTCCTTGTCGCCCTGTTAGAGAGCGATCACCGGGTTGTATCTGGCACTTGGAAGGGTGTATTTTATTTAGTATCCAGTTCTAGTTGTCATAAGGTCAAGGTACAACTCCGGGTCGTCCTTTTACCGAGGGACACGGCTATTCGAATAGATAAACTTCCCTGCAGGGGTGCACCACATAACCCAACACGCTCGATCCCATTTGGCCGGACACACTTTTCTGGGTCATGCCCGGCCTCGTAAGATCAACACGTCGCAGCCCCACCTAGGCTCAACAGAGAGGTCAGCACGCCGGTCTAAACCTATGCGCGCAGGGGTCTGGGCCCATCGCCCTATGCACACCTGCACGTTGCGTACGCGGCCGGAAGCAGACCTAGCCCCCTTAATACAAGCGCGAGCTTACGGTCCAATGCGGCGCGCGCCACTCAGTTGCTGACGTCAAAAGAGCTTCGGCTGATACCACGACGTCGGGATACCCATAACTACTCCCACGTAGATGGTTAGTGCGTATAGACCAAATGGCCAGACTCAGATCAAATACCAAGATCTCGTTAAGCGTGTTAAGTAACCGCGAACGCCGACCAGGGCCAGGCCCACCTCTCACCTAGGCGGTCTCAACCTGCCCTGTCGCTCCGCCACAAAGATCCACTCGCGGGTACTCCTACGAGCCGACCCGACTTTAGTCATCACATGTGTCATGTATATAGTATATAAGTATATACCCTTGATCACCGCCCAGGTGATCACGGCCCGATAGTATAGCACAGCAGACGGACAAGAATGTAGGGCCACTGATGGAAAACTAGCATCCTATACTAAGCATGTAGGATTGCAGGTACAGGTAACAACAGTAGTAGCAAGGATAGGCTATGCATCAGGATAGGATATCGAAAAGCAGTAACATGCTACACTACTCTAATGCAAGCAGTATAGAGAAGAATAGGCGATATCTGGTGATCAAGGGGGGGCTTGCCTGGTTGCTCTGGCAAGTAGGAGGGGTCGTCGACTCCGTAGTCGAACTGGGCAGCAGCAGTGTCGGTCTCGTAGTCTACCGGAGAGAAGAGGGGGAAGAAACAGTAAATACAATGCAAACATAAGCATGACGATGCGTGACATGACAATGAGCGCTGCTAGGTGTGTCCTAACGCGACAGTAGGTGGTACCGGCGAAGGGGGGAACATCCGGGAAGTATTCCCGATGTTTCGTGTTTTCGGACAGACAAACCGGAGGGGGAAAGTTGCTAGTTCGATAGGTTAGGGAGGTGTGGTGGACGAACGGACTGCGTAATCGGATTCGTCTCGTCGTTCTGAGCAACTTTCATGTTGAAAATATTTTAATCCGAGTTACAGATTAAAAGATATGATTTTCTAAAGATTTTATTAATTTCTAGAATTTAATTATTTATTTAATTTAATTCAAAATCTGGATTTATGACATCAGCATGATGTCATGCTGACATCAGCAGTCAACAGGGGTTGACTAAGTCAAACTGACATGTGGGTCCAGTGGGACCCACCTGTCATTCTCTGTTTAGGTTAATTAGGGTTTAGCTAAAAAAATTACTGTTTAATTAAATTAATTATCTAATTAGATTAATTTAAACAGGATTAATTAACTTAATTAATTTAATTAATTAATTAATTAAAATTATATTTTTATTTTCTTTATTTTATTTATATTAATTAATTTATTAATTTTATTATTATTATTATTTTATTTATTATTTTTATCTTATAATATATTTTTTTCTAAACGTTCAGTGTGGGGGGGCGCGGGCCCCGTTTGGCAGTGGCCCAGAGGGGGCGATGCGGGTGCGGGTTACGGGCGCGGGCGCGGGACGAACCCGCCAGGGCTCGCGAGCACACGCCCGAGGCGTGGCCGCGGCCAAGGCGCGCCGCCGGCGAGCAAGGTGCGGCGGGGCGAGGCCTGCGGCGGCCGAAGGCGGGAGGCGCCGCGGGGGCGCATGCGGGCGGTGACGGGGCGAGGCCCGCCCGGGCACAGGGGATGGCCGCGGGGCGAGGGCGGTCCCCGGCGGGGCGCAGGACGGCGGCGACCCAGGCGACTGCGGGCACGGCCAGGTGCGGGGCGCGGCACCGCGGGGCAGAGGCCGAGCCCCGGTGAAGCCGGTCGCGGAGAGGCGGAGGCGAAGCAGGGGCGGCCGCGGGCGTCGTCGGGCGCCGGGGCGCCCGAACTGGACGCGGCCAGTCGAGGCCACGGCGAGGGGGGGGCGCTGGCCGCGGCGGGGCGCAACGGAGGAGCGCGCGGAGCGGCCGAGCCGGGGCAGGGGGAGAGGAGAGGGGAGCGCTCACGGGGGGGTGTAGGGCTCGTGGCAACGGGGGTCGAGGGGGATGGCGGGGACGGCGGCGTAGAGGATGCTGGCCGGCGGGGAGCTACGGTGGCGACGGCGATCCGGGCGGCGGGGCGAGCGCGACGGCGAGGGCCTCCGGGCGGCGACGCGGGATCGGGGTCGCTGCCCCCCGATCCAGATCGAGTGAGAGACGAGGGAGAGAGGGGATCGTGGGGGTGTGGGGTGCGGTTAGGGTTTCGGGGGGGGGTAGAGGCCTAAGTAGGCCATGGGCATGGGCCGGCCTGGCTGGGTCGTGGCCCAGTTGGGCCAAGGGGTCCAGTGGGGGGGGCTTCTCCTCCTTTCTTTCTTTATTTATTTATTTTCTTTTCTGTTTTAATTCATTTAAAAGTATTTAGGCATTTTATAAAAATGTGTTTTCTCCACAATAATTATCAGTGCAATATCTGGCACCCACCGAACATTTTTGTTTAAATTTTTGAAAACTTTTATTATTGACATTAAATTGAATTTAACTTTTGAAACGGTTTCGAATTATCTCGAGATTAATTACAGTGACAGAGGTGACGTGCCATCATTAACGTGAGATTACTGTAGCATGATTATCCAGGCGTTACAAATCTCCTCCACTACAAGAAATCTCGTCCCGAGATTTAGGAGGTAGAAGGAAACAGTGCGGGGTATTCTTCGCGCAGACGATCCTCTCGTTCCCAAGTGGCTTCATCTTCAGAATGGTGCGACCACTGGACTTTGAGGACCTTGATCGCCTTCTGACGTGTGCGGCATTCAGCTTGGTCGAGAATGCGGACCGGATGCTCCTTATAGGAGAGGTCTTGCTGCAATTCGAGCACTTCATGATCCACTGCTCGGATTGGGTCCTTGAAGCAACGGCGGAGCTGTGACACATGGAACACATCGTGAACCTGAGAAAGGTTCGGCGGTAGCTCCAGTTGGTATGCCACTTTTCCACGCCTTTCGAGAATAGTGAATGGGCCAATATACCGAGGAGCTAGCTTGCCCTTGATCCCGAAGCGGTGAGCACCCTTCATAGGTGTGACTCGAAGATAAGCCTTTTCGCCAGGTTGATAGACCATGTCTTTATGATGACGGTCATAGTGACTCTTCTGACGTGACTGAGCAGTCTTGAGATTCTCACGAATAATGCGGACTTGTTCTTCGGCATCTTGGATAATATTCGGACCGAAGAGTGGACGTTCCCCAGTTTCTGACCAGTTCAGAGGGGTTCGGCACTTTCGTCCATATAACACTTCGAAGGGGGCCATCTTCAGACTAGCTTGATAGCTATTATTATAAGAGAACTCAGCATACGGGAGAGATTCCTCCCATTTCTTGCCGAAGGAAATAACACAAGCTCGAAGCATGTCTTCGAGAACTTGGTTGACGCGTTCAACTTGCCCTTGCGATTGAGGATGAAATGCAGTACTGAATGACAGATGAGTTCCCATAGCTTCTTGGAAACTTGCCCAGAATCTTGAAGTGAATAAGCTACCACGGTCTGAGCTGATAACCAATGGAATACAGTGGAGTGAAACAATCCTGGACATATAGAGCGTTGCCAACTGGCTAGCAGTGATCGTTTCTTTGACCGCCAGGAAATGTGCAACTTTGGAAAGCCGGTCAATGACGACAAGAATAGCATCATTACCTTTCTGTGATTTGGGAAATCCAGTGACGAAGTCCATCTCAACATGGTCCCATTTCCATTCAGGAATAGAGATAGGTTGCAGAGTTCCAGCAGGCCTTTGATGCTCTGCTTTGATACGACGGCAAACGTCACACTCAGCAACATAACGAGCAATGTCTTGCTTCATATTAGACCACTAGAATCTCTGACGGATGTCTTGGTACATCTTTGTACTACCAGGATGGATACATAGAGGCGTATCATGAGCTTCTTTCATAACTTCCTGTGTCATATCCAGGTTTTTCTCTGCACATGGCACCACTAGGCGGCCCTTGAAGTATAGGGTGCCATCTTCAGCAATGGTGAAGAATGAGGGCTTTCCTTCTGCGAGGTAGCGCTTAATCTTGTGGGCTTCATTGTCATACTTCTGTAGCCTTTTGATGCTATCCACGAGATCTGGTTTAGCAACTAGGGTATTGAGGGAACCCTGGGTAACAACGTGGAGGTTCACCTTGCCAAACTCCTTAGGAGGGGGAGCGAGTGCACCTGGAGGAACAATATGGAGGTTCAACTTCCTGAATTCTTCAACAAGCGAGGGCTGAACTTTGTGAACCTGGAGGTGGTTGCAGTAAGACTTGCGGCTCAAGGCATCAGCCATTACATTAGCCTTGCCTGGCATATAGGAAATACCCAAGTCAAAGTCTGCAACAAGCTCCATCCATCTCTGTTGACGGAGGTTCAGATCTGGCTGAGTAAACAGATACTTCAGACTTTGGTGGTCAGTGAAGATCTCGCAACGATTACCGAGAAGGTAATGTCGCCACTGCTTCAGCGCATGAATGACAGCAGCAAGTTCGAGGTCGTGAACTGGGTAGTTCTCTTCGTGAGGGCGCAATTGCCGAGAGGCATAAGCAATCACTTTGCGGTCTTGCATTAGGACACAGCCTAATCCTTGACGGGAAGCGTCGCAGTAAATGACGAAGTCCTTCTTAGTATCAGGTGGAGCTAGAACTGGGGCAGAAGTCAACTTGTCTTTGAGTGCCTGGAAACTTTCCTGACATTTGTCTGTCCATTGGAACTTGACACCCTTATGCAACAGGTTAGTCAGAGGCCTGGCGATTTTAGAGAAGTTCTCGACAAATCGACGGCAATAGCTGGCGAGACCGAGAAAACTTCTGACTTGCTTAACGTTCTTGGGAGGAGTCCAATCAAGAATAGCCTGAACTCGCTCGGGGTTGACGGCAATACCATCCTTAGAGATGACATGCCCAAGATAGGTTACTTCCGGTAACCAGAATTCACATTTGGAGAACTTGGCATATAGTTGATGCTCTCGTAGCTTTTCCAGCACAAGTCGAAGATGTTCAGCATGTTCTTCTTCGTTCTTGGAAAATACCAGGATATCATCCAGATAAACCACGACGAACTTGTCGAGGTAATCCATGAATATATAGTTCATCAGACGAGAGAAGGTGGCTGGAGCATTGGTTAAACCGAAAGACATGACGGTGTACTCGTATGAACCATAGCTAGTCACGAAGGCGGTCTTTGGGATATCCTCTTCGCGAACACGGATCTGGTGGTAGCCCAACCTCAAGTCGAGCTTAGAGAACACTGACGAACCCGCCAGTTGATCATACAGGTCATTGATCCGAGGAAGAGGGTATTTATTCTGAATGGTAGCTTGGTTTATAGGACGGTAGTCTTGAACTAACCGGTTTGTCCCATCCTTCTTCTTGACAAAGAGAGAAGGTGCTCCCCACGGAGAGCAACTTGGGCGAATGAATCCTTTGCGAAGAGATTTTTCGATTTCCTCCTTAAGCTCAAGGAGTTCATGCGGCGGCATTTTGTAGGGTCGCTTGGCTATAGGAGTGGTGCCTGGTTTCAAGTCGATGATGAATTCGACAGCTCTAGCAGGGGGAATCCCTGGAAGTTCTTCAGGGAAGACGTCGAGGAATTCACGCACGACGGGAATGTTTTCAATGCCCTCGAGTGGTGCAGCATTCAATGCATTCAATGCATAGAGCCTTGCCTCGGCATTTTGCACCAGATGGGCTTGGTAAGTAACTATCTCATCTGAAGGGTGTAGCAGATGGACGGTCTTAGTGGCGCAAACTATAGAAGCAGTATGCGCTTTCAACCAATCCATACCCAAAATGAGGTCGATGTTAGACGACTTCAGGATAATGGGAGAGGCATAGAATTCCAGCCCTTCGATTTCCACGGGGACATCGATGCCAACCAAGGAGGTTTGACACTGTCCCACGGGGGTTTTGACCAATACAGAGGTGTTCATCTCCTCACATTTAACGTCGTGCTTGTATGAAAAAATCTTTTGACATGAATGAATGCGATGCACCTGTATCAAATAAAACAGATGCTGGTACTGAATTTACGAGGAGTGTACCCATCACAGTAGCAGGCTGGTCTTGAGCTTCGTTGAGATCAACGTGGTTGGCATGAGCACGACCATAAGACTTAGCATTGTTGTTGCGGGGCTGGTTGTTACCACGGCCCGTTGCTAGAAGGGCAAGTTGATTCTGATTCTGATTGCAGTCCCTGGCACGGTGACCTGGTTGTCCACACTTGTAGCACAGACCATTATTGGGAGTGGGAACAGGAGCTTGGGATGGTGGAGCTAGAAGTCTTGACTGCCTAGATGGTGTTGGAGGCAGATGAGGTGCAGCATAGGTCTGCCTTGGGGCAGATGCATTTGGACGGTACATGCTGTTCGGGATCCATATCTTACGCTTCTGTGAGGGCGAGCCCGAAGATGAGCCCGTGTCACGGTTGCGCCTGTGAGAGCTCTGGTATTCCTGCAGACCAGTTTCGACATTGATGGCCTTGTTCACCAAGGTGGCGAAATCAGCAAAGTCATGCACTAGAAGTGCGAGCTTGATGTCAGCTTGAAGGCCATCACGGAACTTCTCCTGTCTGCGTGCATCAGTTGCAATGTCCTCTTCAGCATAGGGAGACAAGTCCAGAAACTCCCGCTGATAAGCTTCAACAGTTTTGTTGCCTTGGGTGAGGTTGCGGAACTCACGCTTCTTCCGGTCCATGACTCCTTGAGGAATGAAGCGGGCACGGAAAGCAGCTTGGAAGTCTGGCCATGTGATGATTGTTCCAGCTGGTAGAGTACGCCTGTGGCTGTCCCACCATTGAGCTGCGGGTCCCTTCAGAAAGAAGGAAGCAAAGTTGACATAGCTGGTAGGGGCTACATCAGCAGACTCCATCTCATAGGTGATGTCACGGAGCCAGTCATCAGCATCCAGAGGCTGAGTTGAGCTGCGGTAGATGGTTGGGTTGAGGCGTATGAAATCTTGAAGAGTCACTTGGGCTGGCTGCTGGTTCATATTGGGGCGAGGAAACTGAGCCATCATATTTTCCATGAATTGGCGGTTCAGTTCAAACTGTTGGATCATACCAGCCATATACTCAGGTGGTGGTGGGGCATCGCCACCACGACCACGACCACCTGGTCTAACCATCCTGCTAATATATAACAGGGGTAGTTCAGCATTGAGAAATATTTGCAAAGACAAGAATCATTCATGATGAAACATGCATAACGAAAGGAGCACGATAGCTACTACATAGTAGTCGGCATAACTTACAAAAGGGGTCATGCATAGAGTTCAGTACATAGACTAAAACATCATAGGCGGCACACAGGCTCGCGGCGACTGCAACTAATACTAACTAAGCAAGACTACATCAGTCCCAAGAGGTACTGTGGAGGTAATCGTAGCCCGACAGCTGGTAGTGAGGCAACGGATAGCCCTCCTCGTCAGCAGACTGGGGGCCGTGGATACTCAGGTGTAGAGCCCGACGCTCAGGTGGCAGAAGAGGACCAAGTGCGGGAGAGTAGCCTCCCACCTCTGGCCAACCGACACCGTGGGGCATCACGGTCCTGGCTGGGTAGATCGCAATACGCGGTACCTGTCCAGACCGGACAAAGGGGTGCAGCAGCGTCAGGGCACGGTAAAGGTGCTGACGGGTGGTGTACATCTCGTGGCGAAGAGCTCGGTTAGCTCGATCCAGCCCATCAGCATGCAGAACCAGGTTCTGATGGTAGAAGGGCTCTCGGGTGACAGCGGAGTAGGCAGCAGTATAGTATCCCTCCGCACCAACATCAGATGCGATAGCAATGTGCCTGAAAGGGGAGGTGTCCAACTCCCGATACTCTCCACGAAGACGTGTCAGAGCAGCATAGGCAGCATCGTGGACAGCCATATCGATGGTCACACCAACACCATGTGCGGTGTGCAGCACAGTAGTGGAGTCATACTCCCGAGAGTAGAGGTGGACGATGGCACGGTACTGCTCCTGGTTAAAGTCCTGGTACTCCTCATAGACGGTGTACTCAGGGTGCCAGCGATAACCCAGATAGGTCATCATCTCAGCTAGCACCGCAAGTGATCCCGAGGCACCAATGGCCGTCGTGTGGCGAACCACCTGCCTCGTGGGTTCCATCTGAAAGCAAAGACGTTTCAAAGGAGTCAAATGACAGTGTGTGAATTGTTCAAAATACTATTCTAAGAAACAACTATGGCTTATCCAACTTTGGGGTGAATGCGGTCACGGGATCCTAGTGTTAGAGTTAGTAAATTCGTTTAACCCGAGTAGAAGAGAGTTCAGAGTCCCAGAGTAAAGGTCGAGGAGTAAAATATCCTAGTACCACCCAATGGCGACGTGGGCCTGTAAGACACACAGCCATGTTAGTAAAAGTTTTGTAATGTCTAGACTCGACTTCGGCCAAGGAGTGTGGAAAGGGGGATTCCTACAGGCAGTCGGCTCTGATACCAACTTGTGACGCCCCCGATTTGACCGTACACTAATCATGCACGCAAATGTGTACGACCAAGATCAGGGACTCACGGGAAGATATCACAACACAACTCTAAAACAAAAATAAGTCATACAAGCATCATAATACAAGCCAGGGGCCTCGAGGGCTCGAATACAAATGCTCGATCACAGACGAGTCAGCGGAAGCAACAATGTCTGAGTACAGACATAAGTTAAACAAGTTTGCCTTAAGAAGGCTAGCACAAACTGGGATACAGATCGAACGAGGCGCAGGCCTCCTGCCTGGGATCCTCCTAACTACTCCTGATTGTCGTCAGCGGGCTGCACGTAGTAGTAGGCACCTCCAGTGTCGTAGGTGTCTTCGTCGACGGTGGCGTCTGGCTCCTGGACTCCAACATCTAGTTGCGACAACCAGATAGAAAGGAAAAGGGGGAAAAGAGGGAGAGAAGCAACCGTGAGTACTCATCCAAAGTACTCGCAAGCAAGGAGCTATACTACATATGCATGGGTATATGTGTAAAGGGGCATATCAGTGGACTGAACTGCAGAATGCCAGAATAAAAGGGGGATAGCTAGTCCTGTCGAAGACTACGCTTCTGGCCATCTCCATCTTGCAGCATATAGAAGATAGTAGATTGAAGTCCTCCAAGTAGCATCGCATAGCATAATCCTACCCGGCGATCCCCTCCTTGTCGCCCTGTTAGAGAGCGATCACCGGGTTGTATCTGGCACTTGGAAGGGTGTATTTTATTTAGTATCCAGTTCTAGTTGTCATAAGGTCAAGGTACAACTCCGGGTCGTCCTTTTACCGAGGGACACGGCTATTCGAATAGATAAACTTCCCTGCAGGGGTGCACCACATAACCCAACACGCTCGATCCCATTTGGCCGGACACACTTTTCTGGGTCATGCCCGGCCTCGTAAGATCAACACGTCGCAGCCCCACCTAGGCTCAACAGAGAGGTCAGCACGCCGGTCTAAACCTATGCGCGCAGGGGTCTGGGCCCATCGCCCTATGCACACCTGCACGTTGCGTACGCGGCCGGAAGCAGACCTAGCCCCCTTAATACAAGCGCGAGCTTACGGTCCAATGCGGCGCGCGCCACTCAGTTGCTGACGTCAAAAGAGCTTCGGCTGATACCACGACGTCGGGATACCCATAACTACTCCCACGTAGATGGTTAGTGCGTATAGACCAAATGGCCAGACTTAGATTAAATACCAAGATCTCGTTAAGCGTGTTAAGTAACCACGAACGCCGACCAGGGCCAGGCCCACCTCTCACCTAGGCGGTCTCAACCTGCCCTGTCGCTCCGCCACAAAGATCCACTCGCGGGTACTCCTACGAGCCGACCCGACTTTAGTCATCACATGTGTCATGTATATAGTATATAAGTATATACCCGTGATCACCGCCCAGGTGATCACGGCCCGATAGTATAGCACAGCAGACGGACAAGAATGTAGGGCCACTGATGGAAAACTAGCATCCTATACTAAGCATGTAGGATTGCAGGTACAGGTAACAACAGTAGTAGCAAGGATAGGCTATGCATCAGGATAGGATATCGAAAAGCAGTAACATGCTACACTACTCTAATGCAAGCAGTATATAGAAGAATAGGCGATATCTGGTGATCAAGGGGGGGCTTGCCTGGTTGCTCTGGCAAGTAGGAGGGGTCGTCGACTCCGTAGTCGAACTGGGCAGCAGTAGTGTCGGTCTCGTAGTCTACCGGAGAGAAGAGGGGGAAGAAACAGTAAATACAATGCAAACATAAGCATGACGATGCGTGACATGACAATGAGCGCTGCTAGGTGTGTCCTAACGCGACAGTAGGTGGTACCGGCGAAGGGGGGAACATCCGGGAAGTATTCCCGATGTTTCGCATTTTCGAACAAACGGACCGGAGGGGGAAAGTTGCTAGTTCGATAGGTTAGGGAGGTGCATTTTAGATTAATTTAAACAGGATTAATTAACTTAATTAATTTAATTAATTAATTAAAATTAATTTTTTATATTTTTATTTTCTTTATTTATTTATTCATTAACTTTTATTAATTTATTTATTAATTTTATTATTACTATTATTATTATTATTATTATCTTATATATATATATACATATTTGTTTTGTGAACGTTCAGTGTGGGGGGGGCGCGGGCCCCGTTTGGCAGTGGCCCAGAGGGGGCGATGCGGGTGCGGGTTACGGGCGCGGGACGAACCCGCCAGGGCTCGCGAGCACACGCCCGAGGCGTGGCCGCGGCCAAGGCGCGCCGCCGGTGAGCAAGGTGCGGCGGGGCGGGGCCTGCGGCGGCCGAAGGCGGGAGGCGTCGCGGTGGCGCATGCGGGCGGTGACGGGGCGAGGCCCGCCCGGGCACAAGGGATGGCCGCGGGGCGAGGGCGGTCCCCGGCGGGGCGCAGGACGGCGGCGACCCAGGCGACTGCGGGCACGGCCAGGTGCGGGGCACGGCACCGCGGGGCAGAGGCCGAGCCCCGGGGAAGCCGATCGCGGAGCGGCGGAGGCGAAGCAGGGGCGGCTGCGGGCGTCGCCGGGCGCGGGCGACGGGCGCCGGGGCGCCCGAACTGGACGCGGCCAGTCGAGGCCACGGCGAGGGGGGGCGCTGGCCGCGGCGGGGCGCAACGGAGGAGCGCGCGGAGCGGCCGAGCCGGGGCAGGGGGAGAGGAGAGGGGAGCGCTCACGGGGGGGTGTAGGGCTCGTGGCAGCGGGGGTCGAGGGGGATGGCGGGGACGGCGGCATAGAGGATGCTGGCCGGCGGGGAGCTACGGTGGCGACGGCGATCCGGGCGGCGGGGCGAGCGCGACGGCGAGGGCCTCCGGGCGGCGACGCGGGATCGGGGTCGGGGTCGCTACCCCCCGATCCAGATTGAGTGAGAGACGAGGGAGAGAGGGGATCGTGGGGGTGTGGGTGCGGTTAGGGTTTCGGGGGGGTAGAGGCCTAAGTAGGCCATGGGCATGGGCCGGCCTGGCTGGGTCGTGGCCCAGTTGGGCCAAGGGGTCCAGTGGGGGGGGCTTCTCCTCCTTTCTTTCTTTTTTTATTTATTTTATTTTCTGTTTTAATTCATTTAAAAGTATTTAGGCATTTTATAAAAATGTGTTTTCTCCGCAATAATTATCAGTGCAATATCTGGCACCCACCGAACATTTTTGTTTAAATTTTTGAAAACTTTTATTATTGACATTAAATTGAATTTAACTTTTGAAACGGTTTGGAATTATCCCGAGATTAATTACAGTGACAGAGGTGACGTGCCATCATTAACGTGAGATTACTGTAGCATGATTATCCGGGCGTTACACATCAAGAACAAAAGATATACCGGATGCATATGCTCGTGATGAATTAAATTATATGCATGTGTTGACTGAGAATTAAAGCATGGCATGACAAATATTCATACAGTGCGGAAGGATAAATAAGTCATGTTATTAGTAAATCAAAGAAATGAAACGGGACATCGGTCGTGGGACCGCCCGAGAAATTCCCAGAGAAATGCCAAACGAGCGTCTAAAAGAGAATCGGGCGAGACAGGACCACCCGAGAACTCAAGTGACGCCTCGAGAGGTCTTGAAAATACATGCCATAGTCGGGTGTCTGAAGCGACGCCTCATAAAGGGCTTATAAGAAAATAATAACATGAGTATCCAGGTGGACTAGCCATCCCAAGTGACACTCAGAAACGAGAATAAAAATGAGTATCCCGGGTAGTCTAGCCATCCCAAGAGATACTCACAGTTGCACATAAGAGGAAAGGGTTAGTCCACAACAATATTCATGTCAACAATAATATTCATAATGGCACCAGCAGTGACAATAATTACCCTGCAGAATGAACCATGATCAATTTAACTATTTCCTCTAGAGACTGACACTAAGACCGACACTTGACCAACCCAGACTGTAGTCCTTAACCATGGACACGACTATTCGAATAGATATAACTCTGCAGAGGGTGTACTCTTTACCCACATGTATAGGATTTCTTTAGCCAGCATCGAGACGCTGACTAATTCCTGTTACGGCCTTTGGGTTGAAAACACACCTGACCAACACACACCAGATTATCTTTCCGGATGCCAGGAATCACCCAAAGCATCATTCATGAGAAACTCTAAGGCGGGGAGCCCATCGTCTCCAGTAGCATGGGATCACTCTTAACACACGCGGATTACGAGGGGTGCCCCCCTCTCAGCCCAGCCAGATACACCCATACCCCCCGGCCCGATGACTGGCATTGCAGCCGGTACCTGGAAACCCTCATCGTGGCCTCTCTCTAAGGTGTTTGCAGGGAAAGGGGTTAACAACTTACTGAACCATACCCTGCCTGCGGCGGGGACAAGTGGTAGCACGAACTAGTATGGGGGTTATCGAAACAAGACTCTATCTATGGTCAACTTAGGAGGTTTAAGTTTTCCTGCAGTGGTTAGCACAATATAACTCCTTGGCAGAACCCAACCGAGTCACCACCTGGTATGTCTCAACATACCCTCACTGATCATTCTCGCCACAACGAGATTTCAGTCTCATGGTCACTTTTCTCGTGATTGATTCTTCCTGCAAATTAGCTTGGACCAACACAGGTACATACGGCAGATGAAAGTAACCGTACTCTCTTATACCTCATGTTTAAGTGAAGATAAAATACCATCAAGGGGGATCATGCATGTATGACTGATACTATGAAAATTCTATATGAATTCAACATATTCATAATTCAGTTCTACATGCAAACAAACAACTATGCATTCACCATATCATGTGTTCAAGATGCTTGCCTTGAGCATGTAGAAAGATTGGGTGCACTCCAAAACTTTGAAAATTATATCTCCCCTCCATTTCCTATTTTCAAAATATTATAATTACCACATAATTCACCAGTACACAAAAGTTGTTTGGAATTTTTTTATAAATAAATACTAAAATAAACTAGATGAAATTTGAGAAATAACAGAAAAAGAATCAAGTCATTTTGAGTTCATATGATTTTCCTATGGATTTACTAAGCTGGAATAATCAAGGAAATGGACTATCTAATAGATCCAGCAAAAACCAAGCTTAGAAAAAATGTTCATCCTATCTGGATAAATAGAGCATGAATTTAGGAGCAGGAAGAAATTCAAATCATTCGATTTGGATGTGAAATGGATGTTGTGGAATTATTTGAGATCTGCTGGAAAAGAAAAAAGGAAACAGATATTACTGTGATGGGCTGAGCAGAAACGCGCCCTGGGCGGGACTTAGTCGTCTGGCGCTACAGGGGCGATCCCAATCGGTAGCCGCATGGGAGGGCTGCGACGTCGAAGACGTATTCCATGGAATATGTTTTCCTCGCCAGAAAGCAACTCCAACGGAACCCGTCTCCACTTAAGATGAGTTGCCGTGGTACTGGGTCACTGGCAGTGGGCCCGCCTGGCCCACTGGTCTGGTTTGACCAGTCCATGCGCGCGTCGTCTCCTCCGACCGAGCATAGGCGGAGCTCCGTCGAGGCTCGCCGGCGATTGGCGTCTCCGTTTGGAAAACCGAGGCCATCCGCAGGCTCAGGGGGTCGAGGCGGTCCCTCCGGTGGTTGCCATGGTCCCCAGGGTGGACGGAGTCGCCGGCGGCGTGCTCCGCAGCGGACGACGGTCGTCGGGCAGGATTGGGCTCTTGCCTCCGGCGGCTCCCAGGCCAAATTGGAAGGGGGAGTGGATCAGAGGGAGGTCCAGGAGGCTAGTGGTGAAGAGAGTGGAGAGGGGGAGGCCCTGGTGGCGTCGGATTGAATGAGATAGAGGCGGCAACCGCGGTTGCCGGAGTTGGGGAAGACGGCCATCCTAGGTCATTCTGATGTTTGGGGAGGCTCACAGAGGGGGAAAGGGGAGTGGTGATGGACTGAGAGGGCTCGAGGTGGCTTTTATAGCACGAGGGGGTCGGCTCCGTGTTGTCCCGAGGATAAGCACGGCAGCGGCGATCATTACAGCGGTAGGTGAGGCCGTTGAGGTCGGCAAAGTGGCTGGTGAGGACAGTGGCCGCCCGCAATTACTCCTGGGAGGGGCTGGGCTGCTCGGGACGCACCACGCGGGTTGGGCGGATATGTGGCCGAGTGGGACTCGTCGGGCAATGGATAACGTTTCATCCACAAAGGTGGGACGTTCCCTACCGAAAACCATCATGCTTGTTGTGAGAAGCTCCGGTTTGTGAGAAGCATATACGCAAAACTGCCCCACATGGGACAAGTTTTGTACCACGGCATGTTGATGCCGCTCCATGATAGCATGCCAGGTTTCATAAATTTCAGACGACTTTTGGATTTACTAGAATTTAAAAACCAGGCATCTCAATGTTTTTCCGGCAATCAACGGTGCCCCGGTGTTTGAAATTCATTCCCATTTCTTGCATGGGACCTAAGCATGCACCCAAGGACACTGATTTGATTTTTCAACCAATTTATATGCACTTGAGCATGTGCATGTAGTTCAAATTTGAATTATGCACATAAAATGCATTGAAAACTCAGTTAATGCATAAAAATGTCCAAAAGAACCCCGAAAATTCACAAAAAATCACACAACACTCCTGTTGTGCTATGTTAACACGAGAAAAAAAAAATGAAAGCAATAAGAGGCAATGGATATCGTTTCGTCCATAAAGGTGGGACGTTCACTACCGAAAACCATCATGCTTGTTGTGAGAAGCTCCGGTTTGTGAGAAGCACATACCCAAACCTGCCCCAAATGGGACAAAATTTGTATCACGGTATGTTGATGCCGCTCCATGATAGCATGCCAAGTTTCATGAATTTCAGTCGAGTTTTGGATTTACTAGAATTTAAAAACCAGGCATCTCAATGTTTTGCCGGCAATCAACGGTGCCCCGGTGTTTGAAATTCATTCCCATTTCTTGCATGGGACCTAAGCATGCACCCAAGGACACAGATTTGATTTTTCAACCAATTTATATGCACTTAAGCATGTGCATGTAGTTCAAATTTGAATTACGCACATAAAATGCATTGAAAACTCAGTTAATGCATAAAAATGTCCAAACGAACCCCGAAAAATCACAAAAAATCACACAACACTCCTGTTGTGCTATGTTGACACGAGAAATAAAATTGAAAGCAATAAGAGGAAATGGATATCGTTTCGTCCGTAAAGGTGGGACGTTCCCTACCGAAAACCATCATGCTTGTTGTGAGAAGCTCCGGTTTGTGAGAAGCATATACCCAAACCTGCCCAAATGGGACAAAATTTGTATCACGGTATGTTGATGCCGCTCCATGATAGCATGCCAAGTTTCATGAATTTCAGTCGAGTTTTGGATTTACTAGAATTTAAAAACCAGGCATCTCAATGTTTTGCCGGCAATCAACAGTGCTTTGGTGTTTGAAATTCATTCCCATTTCTTGCATGGGACCTAAGCATGCACTCAAGGACACAGATTTAATTTTTCAACCAATTTATATGCACTGGAGCATGTGCATGTAGTTCAAATTGGAATTGTTCACCTGAAATGGCTAGAAAACCAATGTAATGTATAAAATGTTCAAACGAACCCTGAATAATTCCAATTCTTTTACGACACACATATAGTTGCATGTTCACTCCAGATAAAAGGTCTAGCAACTCAAACACCGTCCATTGCCGCTGTGACCCCATTATGTAATTCACATCAAGATGAAGAATCAAGTAGATCGCACACAGTTTATTATCAGCAACCGTGTGAGATGTAGTACAAAATATCTTGGAGCACCGTCGGTGTATAGTACGCCTATGGCTTACGCGAGAAGGTGCGTCGGCTACTGTCCACAGCCGGCGTGTCAAGCACACTAGCTCGCTCCCCCAATATCATTTCATTGTTCAATCGTCGCCGGTGAAAGATGGGCACGTGGACCTGTGTCGTGAGGGCAACTTCGGTGGCCCACTCGAGCGAGAGAGCGGCCGCAGCCGCCATGCACGTGCTAACAAGGTGCATGAGCGCGGCCGCAATTTGCGACCGGGTGACAAAGGCAGCCCAAACGGCTGCTATTGCTTCTCAGGTGGCGGCAGCACATCTGCCTCGGGGATAGCAACTGGCTAGAGCAGCACAGGAGCTGTCCGTTCTGCAGCGGCGGCCTTAGCCCTAATGGAGGCCGCCCACGACCATGTTGAGGCCGCCCACGCCCAGCTCTTGGCGGTCACCGCACAAATCGAACGAAGCTTCTCCGACAACGGTTGGCAACCCACGGCCGAAGAGCTGGCAATTGCCAAGAGCGTTCGAGCAGCCGTTCGTTCCTCCGCCGCATACCTTGCGACGACTAAGCCCGTCCAAGCCCAGATCGCGTCTGCCCACGCCCAGCTCGTGGCAGCCTTTTCCAAAGAGATGGCGGACACGGATGGCGAGATGCTTGCCGAGTATGGTTTGATGGATGCCATGGAGCCCCTTCCCCAGGAGGCCGTCGGGCGCGAGCTGGACATGGAGGTGGCGGCGGAGATCGACGAGCACCAGCCGTAGTAGTACTCTATGTTTTGTTTATTTAAGAGTGCCAGTCTTTAATTTGTTAGAGTAATGTTTAGGTCAGCTACCTCTGTTTAATTGTTGAACTTGCTCGATTAAGAAGTGTGGGTGTGCTGTAGTCTCCTTTGTGTACCCAAAATATGCAATGACGTGGATGACCACTGTAACCATGGAAATTTGAACCAAAACTTTTGACTTTCAAACTCATCACACACGGGTTAAGCTATCTGAATCGTTTGTGATGTCCACATATCGTACACAATTCTGAATAAGGGACCGTGTCTGATGACACTTTGCGCGCCAGTTTTTTGGCCGAAGCGATTCCAAATTTTCGGCTTCCGCGGAAATATCTACCTCCCCGCACCTCCCCCTTAACAAAAGACACATTTCCCCTCTTTCCCCTTCCTTTCCAAGTTGAAACCTTCACTCCTTGCTTGCAGCGCCGCCGCCTCCTCGTCGGCGACCTTCCTTCATGCTGCTCGACCTCCTCTATCCAGGCCGGTAATCCACACCCGACCCCCATCCTCCTCCTCCTTCCACATCCCACATGCCCCGACCGCCGGCACGAGCACGACACCTTCCACCCAAATCACCGACCCCTCCACCAAATAAGCGTCGGCCTAAGCCATGGTGCACGCAGTATAGCCAGAACCTCAAGGAGCACTTCGCAGCGGAGAAGCAAATCGCGGCCGCATGCGTGGATGAGGTCGCGATGGCTGCCATTCGTGCCGACCCCCAGATCATGGAGGAGCACCTTGCCAATTTCTAGCTACGCCATTTAAGCATGCCCGGTTTACCTGTTGCGTGTGCTGCTCCTGCCTTTCCTTCATCAAAATCTAGTGAATTGTGCTATCTAATTTCACCATGCAATCTGTTGCTCTAGTGTATATGTTCTATATGTCGTGCAGTGTGGTGCTCACTTATTAACTGTTTTGTTAATTAGTTGTCGTCTTCAGTTAACTATTTGGTTCAATTCTGCAAATGTGATGTTCAATTCTTCAGGCTGCAATTTTGTATTGTCTTCCATGTGAGAAATAAATCGAATTTATCTTTACAAAATTGTGGGTGCATTTTGTTATTGTATACCATGTGAGGAATAAATTGAATTTGGCTCTAGTAAATATATGAGAAACAAATACAATTGCTACAATTGGTTGTAGTTAACTATTTGGTTAACTCTCTAATCTTCTATTAGGAGTATGTTATATTGTGCAATGTGCTGCTCAGTTAATGTTTGGTTCATTTGTTGTGGTGTTTAGTTAACTGCTTGGTTCAATGTTATATTGTGCAATGTGGTGCTCAGTTAATGTTTGGTTCATTTGTTGTGGTGTTTAGTTAACTGCTTGGTTCAATTCTGCAATGTGATGTCCAATTGTCGTGGGTAGAATTTTGTATTGTTGTGCATGTGAGGAATAAATCGAATTTGGCTGCACTTAATACATGAGAAACATATACAAGTGATATATTTCCTATTTCTTAATCATGCTTGGTTTGGGTAAATGGGTTTTCCGTGTGGCTTCAATTAATCTGATGAATCTGTAATGTGCTTATTTTTCATCAATATATTTTACTGATAGCATGTGAACCCTTACTTAACCTGATGACTAACTACCTTATATGTGTTGCAGGGAAACAATGGGAAGCACTGACGTTTACAATCGAGGCTACACGTGCATGGTCCGTTGTCTAATAGCACGTTATTGTGCAATTGCAGGAACCATTCTAATATTTTGGTTTTTAATAATTTGGTCTTGCACATGTAGGTCCTGCTGTAAGAGGTTTTGACCCACTGTTCGACCCTTTTTGCATATGGGGAAATCAGTTGTCCATGAATATCAATCAAATCAAGAAACTCAGAAAGATTGTTAGGATAAAGAAATTAGCGACAAAAAACAATAAGATCCTTGTCTGCACAATGAAGAAGACATCAGTTCACTACAAGATGGTACTAACTATTATACCTTGCCTTTTTTTATTCCTTTGCCCCATTTCCAATATAGAGAAGATATTTATGCACATCCTTGTTTTTAGGCCTTTCCAAAGAAGTTCACTGATGATTACCTCTCAAACCACCTCTATGGTCAGGAAGCGAGGAAGGTTTTCATACAACACCCACCGTTCAATATTGAAGTGTTCCTGAAGAGGTCGAAGGACGGACGATCAATCATCCATAGGCACTGGCCTAAAGTTGCAAAGACCTTCAACATGAATGAAGGCTCAATATTCGCCTTCCGCTTCAGCAGTTTTCCAGATGAGATGCATCTATCTATATACCGTCTATGATGCTAATTTCGAAAAGTTCTACATGTTGCATGTGGAACTTGCTACTGGTGCAGTTGTGTAATGGGGTAGCTGAGTGCTGAAGCTATATCATGTTGTACTCTGATGTATTTCAATTATGAAATTATGCTTCCTTAATATGGAAATGAAATATATTGCGTGCTTAATATGAATGTCAATTAGATTAATAAATGGATTATTAATAATAGGGCAATTAGCCTGCTAATGGCGAATTAGCCTGCTAATTGGGTTTTGATATTGCAAACGGTTGTTGAAAAAATACCATGGGCGATGACCTCAGGCAACGCACACAGTTTCTAGGAGTAAACCGTGTTGGATCAATGAACAATCACACACGACTTTCTCTTGAAAACTGTTTGCGTTAGGCCACCTTGTGCAAAATGTTTACCACATAAAAACTGTGTGTCATGGACAGCCTTTGCCACACAGTTTCTTATACGGACCGTGTGTGCTACATTCAATAACGCAAACGATTTAACGGGAAAAATTGTGTGTGATGTACCTGTGAACGGAAACGTTTTCCTTGGAGCGACTGTGTGGGATGTGCATACGAACGGAAACGTTTAGCTGGGACTGACTGTGTGGGATGTACTTGCGACCGGAAACAATTTCGCAGTATAATTGTATTTTTTTAGCTCTACTGTACGTATTTCCGTATTTGAGTGCTCGTCGGTCGCACACGACCTCATTTTGCCGAACGTGTGTGCCAGGAGGGCATATCCCCACGGTTTCTGGGTCGTGTGGGAAGGACCCCCTATCGCCCACACTCACTTGGCGACGGTTCCAAATGTCGTCGCGGAAAGGGGTAAAAAACCATTTGTTTAGGACCGACGCGCACTAGTGACAGCGACATAATGGAGGTAATCCATTAGTTACTGGGTTAGATGCTCCTGGGCCATCACATACTGAATGAGGCTGGCCAGAGCTGGATCTCTTTCTATACATTCACAACGGAACGTGGCTTCTGCTCTAGAAGCTGTGCGGCTCGGGAAATAGTAGTATTTCCTTTCACTAGCAGCGGGTACAATGAATCGAAGATGGTTAACTGCTTCATAAGCAGCAGCCTCAATAGCCATGCCTGAGGTTGGCATGGATCTCCCGACGAAGACAACATATGGAGGGCCTTGATTTAAATCCTCTCGTGGGATGTGCACAACTGCCCAGTATTTCGAGGAATCAGGGGTGATCCTCATTTTGAACAACTCATACTGGGGTGGGTGACTGGAACCAAGTGTATTGTGGTTCAGATCCCACAAAACCTTAACGAAACTACCAGGGTTGCATCTGGAGCTCGTAGGTAGGCTCCGGGGTGAGACATGGAAGGATGAATGGAGAAGAGTGGTGCTCAAGTGTGGTGGTGGTTGGTGTGGTGCATGGATACGACCCCTTATAAGGTGCCTGGGTCAGGAAACACGATGCAGCGTTGGTACGACATGTGCATTGGCTCCGACACAGGGTTGTCCAAGTCAAATTCTCGGACACCATTTCTCAAAAGGATTGTGACGTATCACTGTGCATGTCGGCAGTCATGTCTAGCATTTACTCTGTCGCCATATGCCAACAATTTATGCTAGATCACACATAGTACCATCAAAATAATGGCACACGGGTAATTTAGAAGCTCACTACGCCATGCGATTGCTACCTTGAAAATACAAGACAACATGACTACTAAGATTTGACAACACTCCTGGTGGACTCAGTCCACCACATTGACATCTAGTCGGGCGTGTGTTGCAGATGTCGAGGCTTCTCAGTGAGCTTTAGTGTCGGAGTTGTTCGGGGTAGGATGGGGAGCTATATTGCTGGGATAGCGATGATGCCCCTCCTGGGGTCTTGTGGTCACAATTCCATTGGAGTAGGTCTCGAAGAGACGACGGAGTTCTCCTGGGGAGGCGAAGGCATTGTCCGGATAGATGATAGGAGCAAACCTTGGGGGTTCAACTGGCCTCCCAAGCAGCATTATCGGGGTGTCGGTGTCGGTTGTACGTAGCTTCACTTCTCACCGGCGTCAGGAGAGCAAGCGTCCTGCGGGTCGCAATCAGGTCATTAGTGACCTGATCGAATAGTGCCTCTTGCGCCCTTAGGTAGCGCACCAAATGCACTAGAGCAGGATCCGACTCATGGTCTCCGTTGGCGACCTGGGTCAGGCTACCATAACCTTCACGGCTAGGGTAGTAGAAGAAAGGGCGAGTGTTAACCCTCGGCAACAACCGGTAGGGACGCTCTGATGTGGTGCCCCCCCTAGATGTGCACCGTGGCCCAGAAGTGATGGATGGCATCACTTGTGTGTTCTTGGTACACAACATATTCTGGGGGTTCGTCTATGCCAAAAGCACGACGAGTGAGATTGGCGAGGATGGCTACGAAATCTCCAAGCTCAGATGCGGTGGTCTCGTTGCGGACGATGGGACCAAGCATCTTGGTGGTTTGGAAATCAGGGTGCAAGTGAGAGTTGTGATGTGCTGAGTTCGGGCAAGGCTTCCTTTATAAGCCAGCGGAGTCTTCCATTGCACGCTTGCGGATGGGACAACTCAGGTGTCGGCCATGGGTGCACGGCCTATGGCGTAGGACGATAGGTTGGGCACCGACTGTCAAAGAGATGTCGGCTCGCCACTGTGCAGGCTATCGGATAGGATGAGCTTGACGGTGGATAAGAAAGGATATGGAAGGTGTGGAAACCTAGGGATAGTGACCAGGCTATGATAGGATTAGCCGGTCGTCAGCCTGGCTCTGATACCAAGGTTGTCGGGGCCGGATTTCCGGGACATAAATTCCTAGCAAACGACCCTTATGTCACCACCAGCCCCAGGATTACTGTTGCTGGTGGATATTTCCTTGATACAGAATTCCAAGCAATTACAAGGATTTGAGTACAAGACCTTATAGGTGCATTGAGTACAATAATGATTTCTAGTGGTAGATGATGGAAGCGACTCGTGCATCTACAACGTTGATGGAACTCCATTCACATGGGAACAGCTGACCTGGATAACTCCTATCTCACGTGGCTGCTATCTCTGAATCGTAGGTTGCAGGGGGTCTTCGTAGTGCTCCTCTTTGAGTCATGATCTGGCCAAGACAATAGCCAGTGACAAGCCAGTGAGTACGTTTGAATGTACTCGCAAACATCAAGAACAAAAGATATACCGGATGCATATGCTCATGATGAACTAAATTATATGCATGTGCTGACTGAGAATTAAAGCATGGTATGACAAATATTCATACAGTGCGGAAGGATAAATAAGTCATGTTATTAGTAAATCAAAGAAATGAAACGGAACATCGGGCGTGGGACCGCCTGAGAAATTCCCAGAGAAATGCCAAACGGGCGTGTAAAATCGAGCGAGACAGGACCAACCGAGAACTCAAGCGACGCCTCGAGAGGTCTTGAAAATACATGCCACAGTCGGGTGTCTGAAGCGACGCCTCATGAAGGGCTTATAAGAAAATAATAACATGAGTATCCAGGTGGACTAGCCATCCCAAGTGACACTCAGAAACGAGAATAAAAATGAGTACCCCGGGTAGTCTAGCCATCCCAAGAGATACTCACAGTTGCACATAAGAGGAAAGGGTTAGTCCACAAAATTATTCATGTTAATAATAATATTCATAATGGCACCAGCAGTGACAATAATTACCCTGCCGAACGCACCAAGATCAATTTAATTATTTCCTTCGGAGACTGACACTAAGACCGACACTTGACCAACCCAGACTGTAGTCCTTAACCACGGACATGGCTATTCGAATAGATATAACTCTGCAGAGGGTGTACTCTTTACCCACGTGTATAGGATTTCTTTAGCCAGCACCGAGACGCTGACTAATTCCCGTTACGGCCTTTGGATTGAAAACACACCTGACCAGCACACACCAGATTATCTTTTCGGATGCCAGGAATCACCCAAAGCATCGTTCAAGAGAAACTCTAAGGCGGGGAGACCATCGTCTCGAGTAGCATGGGATCACTATTAACACGCGCGGATTATAAGGGGTGCCCCCTCTCGGCCCAGCCGGATACACCCATGCCCGCTGACCCGATGACTGGCATTGCAACCGGTACCTGGAAACCCTCATCGTGGCCTCTCTGTACGGTGTGCGCAAGGAAAGGTGTTAACAACTTACTGAACCGTACCCTGCCTGTGGCGGGGACAAGTGGTAGCACGAATCAATATGGGGGTTACCGGACCAAGACTCGATCTATGGTCAAATCAGGAGGTTTATGTTTTCCTGCAATGGTTAGCACAATATAACTCCTTGGCAGTACCCAACCGGATCACCACCTGGTATGTCTCAACATACCCTCACCGATCATTCTCGTCACAACGAGATTTCAGTCTCACGCTCACTTTTCTCGTGACTGATTCTTCCTGCAAATTAGCCTGGACCAACACAGGTACATATGGCACATGATAGTAACTGTACTCACTTATACCTCATGTTTAAGTGAAGATAAAATACCATCAAGGGGGGTCATGCATGTATGACTAATACTATGAAAATTCTATATGAATTCAACATATTCATAATTCAATTCTACATGCAAACAAACAACTATGCATTCACCATATCATGTGTTCAAGATGCTTGCCTTGAGCATGCAGAAAGACTGGTGCACTCCAAAACTTTGAAAATTATATCTCCCCTCCATTTCCTATTTTCAAAATATTATAATTACCACATAATTCCAACATGCAGAAAGACTGGTGCACTCCAAAACTTTGAAAATTATATCTCCCCTCCATTTCCTATTTTCAAAATATTATAATTACCACATAATTCCAACCAGTACACAAAAGTTGTTTGGAATTTTTTTAAATAAATACTAAAATAAACTAGATGAAATTTGAGAAATAACGGAAAAAGAATCAAGTCATTTTGAGTCCATATGATTTTCCTATGGATTTACTAAACTGGAATAATCAAGGAAATTGACTATTTAATAGATCTAGCAAAAACCAAGCTTAGAAAAAAGTTCATCCTATCTGGATAAATAGAGCATGAATTTAGGAGCAGGAAGAAATTCGAATCGTCAGATTTTTGGATGTGAAATGGATGTTGTGGAATTATTTGAAATCTACTGGAAAAGAAAAAAGGAAACATATATTACTGTGATGGGCTGAGCAGAAACGCGCGCTGGGCGGGACTTAGTCGTCTGGCGCTACTGGGCCGAGTCCAATCGGTGGCCGCGTGGGAGGGCTGCAATGTCGAAGACGTATTCCATGGAATATGTTTTCCTCGCCGGAAAGCAACTCCAATGGAACCTGTCTCCACTTAAGGCGAGTTGCCGCGACGCTGGGTCACTGGCAATCGGCCCGCCTGGCCCACTGGTCAGGTTTGACCAATCCACGCGCGCGCCATCTCCTCCGACCAAACAGAGGTGGAGCTCCGGCGAGGCTTGCTAGTGATTGGCGGCTCCATTTGGAAAACCGAGGCCATCTGTGGGCTCAGGAGGTCGAGGCGGTCCCTTCGGTGGTCGCCATGGTCCCCGGGGTGGACGGAGTCGTCGGAGGCGAGCTCCGCAGCGGACGGCGGCCGTAGGACGGGGTGGGGCTCATGCCTCCGGTGGCTCCCATGCTAAATTGGAAGGGGAGTGCATCAGAGGGATGTCCAGGAGGCTAGTGGTGAAGAGAGTGGAGAGGGGGTGGCCCTGGTGGCGTCGGAATGAACGAGACAGAGGTGGCGGCCGCGGTTGCCGGAGTTCGGGAAGACGACAATCCTAGGTTGTTCTGATGTTCGGGGAGGCTCACAGAGGGGGGAAGGGGAGTGGTGATGGACTGAGAGGGCTCGGGGTGGCCTTTATAGCGTGTGGGGGTTGGCTCCGTGGTGTCCCGAGGATAAGCACGGCGACGGCGATCATTACAGCGGCAGGTAAGGCCGTTGAGGTCAGCAGAGCGGCCGGTGAGGACGGTGGCCGCCCGCAGTTACTTCTGGGAGGGGCTGGGCTGCTCGGGACGCGCCACGCGGGTTGCGCGGAGACGTGGCCTCGTGAGACTCGTCGGGCGGCGGTTTTGGTCGTCGTAGACGGCGGTGGACAGCGCTAGTGGCCAAGCGAGGGTGTCGACGAGCTTCCAGGTGGTCGAGCTGATCCAGAGAAGGATCAGGATGAGAGAGGGAGGCAGCAGAGACACGGCAGGAGCTCGGTGCCGACGCGTGCAAAACGCACGCTCTGGCCGTGCCCGGAGCACGTGCACAGAGTGCTCGACAAAATGCCTTCGAGGTCTAGGAGCCTCTGATGGTAATGAAACTTTCCAGAGAGTTGAATTAGGGTGTGATAGAGCTAGTAGACATGGTGGTGTGATCATATGAGCAGGTGCCCAATGGAAGTTTATGAACTGGCGGAATTCTGTCATGCACATGAGGTGTTCGACAGAATGCTAGAGCAAGCTAGAGGATTCTGTTGATGATGAAATTTGGCACGATGAGGTCTCTTTAGATGATAGAGATTGTGGTGGAGTTAGTTTGGTAAGATGAGAAACTTGCTAGTGCAAGTTTTACCAGAATTTAGTTCTGGACAGAAACTTGAGAGGAGTGTTTGGTGGACTTAAAAGTTGAAACTAGAGCTGCCCTTCTGGACTTAAGGTTCTAGTTGGAAGGAATACAGGATGGCCTTCCCCTTCTCCGCGACCAAGAACCTCTTCGTAGGCGCCATGGGGGTCGCTACTAGCAATGGAGCAAGGAAGGAGAAGCGAGCGGAGCAAGAAGAGATGAGCGACGGGGCCTCCGCCGCCTCCTCATTTATAGCAGGAGAGGGCCAATCGACGATCCCCACGATCACAGGTAATGATGATTTTTCTCTGCATGCAGCAGGGACTCGTCAAGTCGGACAGTTGCCGAGGCGGCGTGGGGAAGCGGAGACGCCCATGTCCAATCAATTGCCATGCATCAAGCGGGGCCAAAGGCTGTTGGGGCCCGCGGCGCTCCGCACTTGCCCTTTGGCTTCGCCTCGAATCCAAGTCCGAGCATGCCTTGGGCCCGGGGGCTACTGTCGGCATCCTGGGAACGGGGGTCCCCAAACTTGCCTGCCTGCGGCCCACGGCGTGGCTCCACCAGTGGCCCTGTACGGCCCATCTTCACCAGCAAACACCCAAGACCCTCGCGAGGGGCCAAGCCTCGCGAGGCAGACGACGCAAGACCTCCTCAGGGGCAGTCCCACCAGGCTGGCTCGCGAGGGGCGGAGAGATCAAGGCAAGGGACACCTCGCGAGGTTTCTTTGATGCAAGCCATGACGACTGGAGCCAGGCAGGCGCCAGCGCGCAGTGTCCTCGTTTCCTCTTTGGTGTTAAAGGGGCAAGCGCAGGCGAGGACTCCCGAGGCATCAGGCAAAGGTTTCCATATCGGTGCAACAAGACCAAGACCAGAAGGACGACAGGACGGAGGTCACCATGGAGCCCAAGGCGGCGTCACCACCGGAGCCTTTGGCAGGTGAAGACCACCTTTAGTCAGGATAACTTGTACTAGTTGTTTCCCTTCGAATTTGGCTGTTGTTGGATCCCTTCCCGCTCAATATTTGGGGAGAGGACCAGTGCCTCTATAAATAGGACTAGCCACCACCATAGAGGGAAACGGATCATCCAGATCACCCTCAACCACACAAGTTCACCAAGCACAAGAGCACCTCTCCTCAGGAGGTTGTTCTTCCCTTGTAACTGTTCATCCTCAGCCCAAGAGGCAATCCAACACACCACACTGGAGTAGGGTATTACACAACATCGGTGGCCCGAACCAGTATAAACTCTCGTGTCTCTCTTCCTGTGGGTTCGACGCTCTATGCTTTGAGATTGCGATGAGGGTGAGGGTGTGATTAGGTAGGGAGAGATATTCGTGTGCACCCCAGTGTTCGAACCTCAAGGGTTTTGCCGGAACCCGTAATCCGACATTTGGCACGCCAGGTAGGAGTGCGCCGGAGCTTTCCTTCCGTCGATCTGCGCCTCGCCATCACCGCGCCTCACCCTCATGGCCGGCGCTGCTCTTCCGGCTGCGGCGACCGATGCCCGTGGCGGGGCCAGGGGGCTCTGAGCCTTGGCCCCCGTGTCGGTGTCAAAACCGGCGGATCTCGGGTAGGTGGTCTTGAACTGTGCGTCTAAGGTCGATGGTAACAGGAGACAGGGGAGACAGTGTTTACCCAGGTTCGGGCCCTCTCTATGGAGGTAATACCCTACTTCCTGCTTGATTGATCTTGATGAATATGAGTATTACAAGAGTTGATCTACCACGAGATCATAATGGCTAAAACCCTAGAAGTCTAGCCTGTATGACTATGATTATGATTATTATCCTCTATGGACCTAGCCCTCCGGTTTATATAGACACCGAAGGGGACTAGGGTTGTACAAAGTCGGTTACAGAGAAAGGAATCTTCATACGTGGATGCCAAGCTTGCCTTCCACGCCAAGGAGAGTCCCATCCGGACACGGGAGAGAGTCTTCAGTCTCGTATCTTCATAGCCCACTAGTCTGGCCTATGCCCAACAGGCCAGACGCCCGAGGACCCCTTAGTCCAGGACTCCCTCACCCCGCCTTACGGCAGGTGCAGTGGAAACCCAAGTTCAAGCCAGAGATGCCGCCGCGCTACGACGGCGCGGCGGACCCGTCAGCCTTCTTGCTGGCGTACGAGGAGGTCGTCCTTAAGGCTGGGGGCGATGACAAGGTCATGGCCAACTGGCTTCCCATGGCCCTCACCGGCGCACCGCGCGCCTGGCTGCTCAACCTCCCCGGATCCACGGTGGCATCTTGGGAGGAGCTGCGCAGCCTCTTCGCCGCGCGCTTCGCGGCACCGGCGCCCCTTGCTGTCGCGGCCCACCTCGGCGGCTCGCAAGCGCCGCCCTCGGACCGTCACGCCAATCCATTCTTTCGCCAGATCAGCGCCGCTTCCAGGTGGCAAGGGGCTCCCCCGGGTTGGGTGGCGCCCAAGGCCGACCTGACCTTCGACTCGGGAGATCACCCTGTCACCACCATCGGCTCGGGCGTGCTCCCAATGCTTTGCACGCCCACCATCTGCAACATAGCCGTCACCAAGACCCTCATCGACGGTGGCGCCAGCCTCAACGTGCTCTCGCTGGAGGTCTTTAGCCTCCTTCACATACCACTCGAGCGGCTCCGCCCCAGCAAGCCCTTCTCCGGAGTCGGCGGCGGCTCCTCAAGCCGCCTGGGGCAGATCCGTCTTCCCGTGACCTTCGGCACCCGCGACAACTACCGCACTGAGCTGATCGACTTCGACATCGCTCGCATTGGCCTTCCGTACAACGCCATCCTCGGATATCCGGCTCTACCTCAGTTTATGGCGGCGACCCATCCAGCCTACAACCTCATGAAGATGACCGGGAGCAAGGACGTCCTCACCATAGTCGGAGATACCAAGGAAGCTCTGGTGGCGCTCAAGCTTGCCCTCAAAACCGCCGCGGCGGCACGACCGGCCGACGAGGCCCCCTCTGGAGTTAAGGGGGCCACGCCGGCCAAGAAGAAGCAGTTTTCACTCAAGATCGGGCGGAAACCAAGCAGGTGCCGGTCGAGGAAGATGGGACTTCTAGAGCCACCTTCACCATAGGTGCCAACCTCGACTCAGATCAAGAGGAAGCATTGGTAAAGTTCTTGCGCGCAAACAAGGAAGTATAAGCCTGGGAGCCCGATCAGCTGGTAGGGGTCCCGAGAGGGGTGATCGAGCATCACTTAAGGGTGTGCCCCAATGTGCGCCCCGTGAAGCAGAAGGCACGGCGACAGTCCACGGAGAAGCAGTCCTTCATCATCCAAGAAACCCGCAAGCTGGAGGCAGCAGGTGTCATTCACGAGGTTCGGTACCCCCGAGTGGTTGGCGAACCCCGTCGTTGTGCAAAAGAAAGGCGGGAAGGAGCGCATGTGTGTCGACTTCACCAACCTCAACAAAGCATGTCCCCAAGATCCGTTCCCGCTTCCGCGCATCGACCAGATTGTTAATTCCACCGCCGAGTGCGACCTGTTGTGCTTTCTGGATGCGTTTTCAGGCTATCAGCATATCAAGATGGCAGTGGAGGATGTGGAGAAGACGGCCTTCCTGACCCCTTGCGGGGTGTACTACTACACTTGCATGTCGTTCGGGCTGCGCAACGCAGGCGCGACCTTCCAACGGCTGATGCACATCGCCCTGGGCCAGCAGCTCGGGAGGAACGCAGAAGCCTACGTCGACGACATTGTGGTGAAGTCACGGGATGTGAGAACCTTGATTCAGGACCTAGAGGAGACCTTCGCGAGCCTACTCCAGGTGGACTTGCAGTTCAACCCGGAAAAGTGCGTATTTGGTGTCCCCTCCGGCAAGCTGCTAGGCTTTCTCATGTCCCACAGGGGGATCGAGGCCAACCTAGAGAAGATCAAGGCAATTGAAGACATGAGCCCACCACACACCCTCAAGGAGATGCAGAAGCTTGCCGGCTGCGTAACTTCGCTGGGACGCTTCATCTCCAAGCTGGGAGAGCGCGCCCCGCCGTTCTTCGAGCTGATGAAGAAGAAGGATCCGTTCGAGTGGACTTCGGAGGCTGACCAAGCGTTTGAAGACCTCAAGAGATGTCTGACCAGCCCTCCGGTGATGGTGGCGCCCCGCCCTCTCAAGCCCCTGGTGCTTTACCTCGCCGCCACCCCTCACTCGGCCAGTGCAGCTCTAGTGGCGGTTCGGGAAGAGCGCCAGGCCAAGGACACGTCGCGCCGAACCGCGCCCCTAGCCGGGGCAACACAAGACCTGAAGGAGACCGCGGGGGCTGCAGCAACGCCAACGGATGGCCCGGCTCAGCAGGATGGCGACCTTAGGCCTGCCGAGGCCCCAACGGGCGACCAGGCTCCGGAGGTCCAGTCGCCTCAGAAGGCGCAACCTCCGACAGACGCGGCTCCCATTGACGCGCCCGCCCTCGTCGAGCATCCAGTGTATTTCGTCAGCACGGTACTGCAGGATGCAAGGGCACGGTACCCCATGCCTTAGAAGCTCTTGCTCGCGCTTTTGGTGGCTTCGCGTAAGCTACGGCACTACTTCCAAGGTCACCCAATCAAGGTCGTCTCGGCCTACCCACTAGAGAGGGTGCTCAGGAGCTCTAACGCTGCTGGAAGAGTCGCCGAGTGGAATATCGAGTTGCAGGCGTTCCAGCTGAAGTTCAGCACAACCAGGGTCATCAAGGGAGCTGCGCTCGCCGACTTCGTGGCGGAATGGACGGATGCCCCCGAGCTTGAAGGAGGAGAGGATCAGTCCCTCTCGCCAGGGAGTGAAGCGCCGGACGGCTGGGTGATGTACTTCGATGGCGCATTTGCGCGCCGGGGCGCGGGAGCTGGAGCGGTGCTCATCTCGCCCACGCAGGACAAGCTATACTACGCCGTGCAGCTCTGCTTCCAGCAGGGCGAGAAGGTCTCCAACAACATAGCAGAGTACGAAGGCCTCATAGCTGGCCTCAAGGCTATGGTGGCCCTGGGGGTGAAGCGCCTCACCATCAAGGGCGACTCACAGCTCCTCGTCAACTTCTCCAACAAGGTATATGAGCCGAGGGACGAGCACATGGAGGCATACCTCGCGGAGGTACGCAAAATGGAAAAGCAGTTCTCGGGCCTGGAATTGCAGCACGTACCCCGCGGCACCAACAAGGAAGCCGACAACATCGCCAAGAGAGCATCCAAGCGGCTACCCCAAGAGCCGGGCATCTTCGAGGAGCGGCTCTTCAAGCCATCGGCAACTCCACCACTTTCAAGGACGGCGCTGCCTCGGGAGGAGCTCCCCCAACCACCTGCCTCGGGAGCACCGGCCTGCGGCCCAACATCAGGAGAGCACATACTCTTGGCGCTCGAGCCTCAGGAGGGGTGCTGGACCAAGGAGTTCAAGGAGTACCTGACGCAAGGGACGCTGCCAGGGAAGGAGGAGGACGCGGAACGCGTGGCTTGGCAGGCCATGGCGTACTGCATTCAAGACGGCGAGTTATACAGGAAGCGGCCGAATGACGTTTCCCTGCCTTGTATCTCTAGGGAACAGGGGAAAGAGCTGCTAGCTGACATACACGGCGGGGACTGCGGGCACCACTCATCGTCACGAACCCTCGTCGGCAAGGCGTTCTGCAGCGGGTTCTACTCGCCTACGGCGCTCAATGACGCGACTGAGCCGGTGAAGTCCTGTGAGGCCTGTCAATTCCACGCCAAGCAGATCCATCAGCCAGCTCAAGGCCTCCAGACCATCCCACTCTCGTAGTCGTTCGCGGTCTGGGGGCAGGATATCTTGGGCCCGTTCCCTCGAGCGCCTGTGGGCTACCGCTACCTCTACATCGCCATCGACAAGTTCAGCAAATGGGCGGAGGTAGAAGCCGTCCGCACCATCCCGGCTGGTTCGGTGGTAAAGTTCATCAAGGGTCTCGTGAGCCGGTTTGGGGTCCCCATCCGCATCATCACCGATAACGGCTCGCAGTTCACTAGCAATCTCTTCAAGACATATTGTGCTAACCTTGGAACGCAGATCTGCTATGCTTCGGTGGCACACCCCAGGAGCAATGGTCAGGCCGAACGCGCCAACGCGGAGGTCCTGAGAGGCCTCAAGACCAGGACCTTCAAGAAGAAGCTCGAGGCCTGCGGCAGGGGCTGGCACGACGAGCTCCAGTCTGTGCTATGGTTCATCCGCACCACCGCCACCAAGCCAACAGGCGAGACCCCGTTCTTCCTCGTCTATGGAGCAGAAGCGGTTCTCCCTCACGAGGTCAGGCATCGCTCCGCGCGGGTCCTGGCGTTTGAAGAGACGCAGCAGGACGCCATGCGGGGGATGGACCTCGTGCTGGGGGAGGAACGCCACCGTGAAGCCACACTCCGGGCGGCAAGATATCAGCAGGCGTTGCGACGGTATCATTGTCGCAGCGTCTGCTCCAGGACGCACGAGGTGGGCGACCTCGTCCTAAGGCGGGTGCTCTCCAGGGAAGGGCAGCACAAGCTCTTGCCCATGTGGGAGGGCCCGTTTAGGGTCGCCCACGTCTCCAAGCCTGGCGCCGTACGCCTGGAGACGCATGACGGGGTACCTATCCAGAACGCCTAGAACATCCAGCACCTCCGGAAGTTCTACCCTTGAAGAAAGGCCCAGTGCCTGTGAAGGTCTCGCTCGTGAAACTCTCACGTAATACTGAGTGGGCCTGTACACGCCCCAGAGTCTCAGGAGTGCCGCCCTCGGGCCTCGGGGGCTCCCTCCCACGTCCTAGTGGCATCACTTAGCTCCGCGCTGGTGAGAAGACAAGAAGACTAGACTAGGTGCTGGACACGGCTTTTCATTTGCTTTCCGTAGTTGGCTTGCCTCTCTTTAATGAAATTTTCTTCCTGGTGTTCCTTGCCGGTTTGGTTCCATCGCCTTTTGCCTCCGTTTCTGCCTTTGGTTTCTTGTTTCGACATATACTCTCTCTCGCATGCATCGCAAGGGGGCTGGACAGGTGCCCTCGTGGGGGTTTTTCCTATATTTCGCGAGGCACCCTCGTTCGAGCTCATAAGATGGCGCACTCCTCTCAATCCATGCCCCTCGGGTACCGCGATGTGAAGCGCTAGATCGTGGCTGGCGGCACCTGCGACCAGGGCTCGAAAGAATAAAAGTTTCCTAACGAATTTTTACAGTTCCTAGACGGCCCCCAGGCCAGGGAGGCCTCACCAGGTACTTGGAAGTGCATGCTTCACGAAGCGAAGACTACTTCGAGCATGTTAAGCTAAGTTATTTCTACACGCCTACATAAAACGTTAAGGCTGCAACGCGACACATGAACAATAAACATAGCATAGCAACTTGGAAATCATGGTTCATTGCACGCCCCTACGGGGCCCCATACTTGTCTCTCTCTTAATGCAGGAAGAAAAGGAAGAAAAAAAGAAAAGCGGCGCATGCCCCTGCAGCAGCTCGCAAGGATGGACCCATGGCGCTCTCCTGAGCTCAGCCGGAACCCTCCTCGCGCTTCACTGGGGCGCGGCGACGAGACGACCCGTTGCCACCCTCGAAGCGAGCGCGACAGCTGGTCGTAGCCGCCGCTGCTGGAGCTGTCGCCGGAGGGAGAATCGCCGTAGCTGGGCAGGCAGCGGCCGGCACCAAAGGCGAGATCATCCTCACCCTCGTCTCGACCGTCACGAAGGCCAAGCACCTCGTTGTCGTCGTTGTCCTCGGGGCAGCACCCGACGCGGCGGCCGTCTTCTCCGAACGCACTCACGTAGAGGGCCGCGTTGCCGTCATATTTGAAGTGGAGGGTGCACCGCCTGCCCAGGCCGCGCGCGCGGGCAAACATCTGCCAGCTGCGGGCCAGGGCTGCGTTGCCTGCGATGGAGACCTCGACCGCGACCCATCAAGCTTTGCTGCAGGAGCCGTTCACCTTCAGCCAGAGCCCGCCTGGACCTGTGACTGGCAGCTCGCCGGCGAATAAGCGCGAGAGCTGAAGCCAGGTGCCGGCTGGGTTCTCCGACCACACGACGAACTCCGACCCGCCGAGTGGAAGCACGGCCGGGGAGGCCGTGCGACCATGGTGCGCCTCCCTTCATCGACGGGGCTGCCACGATCTGGGCGAGTCTCACCACGAGAAGAGGCGCCGCCGCGGCTGCGAGGGGCCGCGGCGGGGGTCGCGGCGTGCTTACGGGGATGGCCGCGCCCACGCTTGGGCGGCGGAGAGCCGGGCCCCTCTTGGCGGGCCTTCCCCTTCTCCGCGGCCGAGAACCTCTTCGTAGGCGCCATGGGGGTCGCTACTAGCAATGGAGCTAGGAAGGAGAAGCGAATGGAGCAAGAAGAGATGAGCGACGGGGGCTTTGCCCCCTCCTCATTTATAGCAGGAGAGGGCCAACCGGCGATCCCCATGATCACAGGTAATGATGATTTTTCTCTGCATGCAGCAGGGACTCGTCAAGTCAGGCAGTTGCTGAGGTGGCATGGGGAAGCGGAGACGCCCATGTCCAATCAATCGCCACGTGTCAAGTGGGGCCACAGGATGTTGGGGCCCGCAGTGCTCCGCACTTGCCCTTTGGCTACGCCTTGAAGCCAAGTCCGAGCGCGCCTTGAGCCCGGGGGCTATAGTCGGCGTCCTAGGAACGGGGGTCCCCAGACTTGCCTGTCTGTGGCCCACGGCGTGGCTCCACCAGTGGCCCTGTATAGCCCATCTTCACCAGCAAACACCCAAGACCGTCGCGAGGGGCCAAGCCTCGTGAGGAGGACGACGCACGACCTCCTCAGGGGCAGTCCCACCAGGCTGGCTCGCGAGGGGCGGAGAGATCAAGGCAAGGGACGCCTCGCGAGGTTTCTGTGATGCAAGCCATGACGACTGGAGCCAGGCGGGCGCCAGGCAGGTGCCAGCGCGCGCAGTGTCCTCATTTCCTCTTTGGTGCTAAAGGGGCAAGCGCAGGCGAGGAGTCCCAAGGCATCAGACAAAGGTTTCCATATCGGTGCAACAGGACCAAGACCAGAAGGACGACAGGACGGAGGTCGCCGTGGAGCCCAAGGCGGCGTCACCACCGGAGCCTTTGGCAGGCGAAGACCACCTTTAATCAGGAACTTGTACTAGTTGTCTTCCTTCGAATTTGGCCGTTGTTGGATCCCTTCCCACTCAATATTTGGGGAGAGGACCAGGGCCTCTATAAATAGGACTAGCCACCACCATAGAGGGAAACGGATCATCCAGATCACCGTCAACCACACAAGTTCACCAAGCTCAAGAGCACCTCTCCTCAGGAGGCTGTTCTTCCCTTATAACCGTTCATCCTCAGCCCAAGAGGCAATCCACCACACCACACTGGAGTAGGGTATTACACCACATCGGTGGCCCGAACCAGTATAAACTCTCGTGTCTCTCTTCCTGTGGGTTCGACGCGCTAAGCTTTGAGATCGCGATGAGGGTGAGGGCGTGATTAGGTAGGGAGAGATCTTCATGCGCACCCCAGTGTTCGAACCTCAAGGGTTTTGCCGGAACCCGTAATCCGACAACAACATTTCTCAAACATAATCTTCTATGGAGGGAAGAATTTTGGAAAACAGAAAATAGAAAAGGCTGTGAAATTAATGAATAGCTCAAAATTTTATTTCTGGCCAAATTTTACTTAATAAAATTATGGTTGAATTTTTGGGGTGTTACACTTGTTATTGAACCATTTGATGTTTGGGGCTTTGATTATATGGGACATTTTCCTTCCTCTAATGGGTATACACATATTTTAGTTGCTGTTGATTACGTTACTAAGTGGGTAGAAGCTATTCCTACTAGTAGTGCTGATCATAACACTTCTATTAAGATGCTTAAAGAAGTTATTTTTCCGAGGTTTGGAGTCCCTAGATATTTAATGACTGATGGTGGTTCACACTTTATTCATGGTGCTTTCCGTAAAATGCTTGCTAAATATGATGTTAATCATATAACTGCATCTCCATATCATCCTTAGTCTAGTGGTCAAGTAGAATTGAGCAATAGGGAAATTAAATTAATTTTGCAAAAGACTATTAATATATCTAGAAAGAATTGGTCTAAGAAACTTGACGATGCATTATGGGCTTATAGAACTGCTTATAAGAATCCTATGGGTATGTCTCCGTATAAAATGGTTTATGGAAAGGCATGTCACTTACCTCTTGAGCTAGAACATAAGGCATATTGGGCTATTAAAAAGCTCAACTATGATTCCAAACTTGCCGGTGAGAAGAGGTTATTTGACATTAGCTCACTTGATGAATGGAGAACACAAGCCTATGAGAATGCCAAGTTGTTTAAAGAGAAAGTTAAAAGATGGAATGACAGGAGGATACAAAAGCGTGAGTTTAATGTAGGTGATCATGTTTTGCTATACAACTCTCATTTAAGATTTTTTGCAGGAAAGCTTCTCTCCAAATGGGAAGGCCCTTACATTATCAAGGAGGTCTATCGTTCCGGTGCCATAAAAATTAACAATTCTGAAGGCAGAAATCCGAAGGTGGTAAACGGTCAAAGAATCAAGCATTATATCTCACATACTTCCATAAATGTTGAGACCAATATAATTAATACCGTATCACCGGAGGAGTACATACTCCAAAAAGGAATAGGTATGTGGTACGGTAAGTAAACTGATGAGGACATCAATACCATTGTTATACCCACAGCCCCTACAGCTACATATACTGGACCAATTACTAGAGCTCGCGCATGCCAATTAAATTTTCAGGTACTTTCGTTTCTTGGTAATGATTCTAATGTTCATGAGAATATGATGCTGCCTAAATTGGATACATTTGTTTTGCTTACAAATGAACGGCCTGGCATGGATAAGAGGGATGAACACTGGAGCAAGACCAAGCATGGAGAGGATGGCATGCGCAAGGGGAACAAGAACGGAGATACAAGTGATGATTTCAGGACTTTGAAGCCACCATAATGAGTGCATGAAGCCTTGGACGAAATATACAAGATGCCACTTCATAAATTTCGTCCAGAGGCTATTTTAGGTGCCGCGTCACCTTATTATTGGGCCAGGCCCATGTAATTTCGAAATACATAAGTACAGGCTGTTTTTAGAGTCCGTATGTGTGGGGAAATATGAGATAGGGTTGGTTTCGGACGCCTTTCCCAAGGGCCACGAAAACCCCCCCTCTTCCTCCATATATACAGCCCTTAGGGCACCGTTTAGACTTTGGGTTTTGTTTAGATTAAAGTTTACCAAAGCTGCAACTTCGTGTACTTCGTTTGTGTTCAACGACCAGACAAAGGTGTCACAGAACCCCACCTTGATCAATAAAGCTTTCCTCTTATATTCGCAATATCCAGATTGCAATCTTAGTTTTTTTGCTTGTTCTTCGTTTGCCTGCAGGAAACAGACCTTTGTAGTCAGGTTGATCGTGCTCCGGCGTGGTCAATAACCTCTCAGAGTTGGTTTAGAGATTGCTAAGGCGCGACGTCCTCGCACGTTCATAGTCGGATCGTCAAAGTCGACTTCCTCGAAAACAATAGCCACCATCTCGTCGAAAGACGGGACACCTTTGCCTCTATCATAAACCGAATCCAAAACGTTTCCAATGATAAATTTTCTCCGTTTTGGAATATTTAAAAAATTAGGAAAATTAAAAGTAGTCCAAAAAAAGACACGAGGCCATCACAAGGGTGGTGGGCGCGCCCTACCCCCTGGGGGCGCCCCCCGTCCTTGTGGCCACCTCGTGTGCCCTCCGGACTCCGTTTTCTTGCAGAAAACTTCTTATGGTCGGTAAAAATTCATTATATAATCTCCCGAAGGTTTTGACCACCGTACCACGCAAATATCTCCTATTTTTGTTTCGAGCTGTTTTTTGCCAGAGTTTTCAAGGCCAGGCATCATGTCGTCCCCCTCCTCCAACAACGCAGGCGACGATGCTTGGCTGATGAAGATAGAGATGAAGTGGGAGGAACTCGGGAAGATCAACGAGGATGATAAAATCAAGAAGGCCGCGGAAGATCAAGTTCTGTGTAACACCCCGGATGTAACTTTCCATATTTGTAACTCCAACTCTTGCCATTTTCGGCTATGTGTTATGATATTCCCTCCGTGGTCGAGTTTTGTTTTCTGTTTTGCATGTTGTTTTTGTCATGCATCTCATACCATGTCATCATGTGCATTGCATTTGCATACGTGTTCGTCTCTTGCATCCGAGCATTTTCCCCGTTGTCCGTTTTGCAATCTGGCACTCCCACCTCCTCCGGCGCACCCCTCTTGTTTTCTTTCGTGAGAGGGTGTCAAACGTCCTCGGAATAGACCGAGGCTGGTCAAGTGGCCTTAGTATACCACTGGGAGATCACCGGTCAAGTTTCGTTCCATTTGGAGGTCGTTTGGTACTCCAACGGTTAATCGGGTAACCGCAAAGTCCGTTTGTGTGTTGCAGCAAAACCCCTCTATAAACAGCCCAAAACCCCTCTAAGTCTCTTCCATGCTCTAGGTCGTTCGATCACGATCGTGTGGGCGAAAACCGCACCTCATTTGGACTCTCCTAGCTCCCTCTACCTATATATTTGCACCTCCCCCCAAAATCTCGCAGTCCCCGACACCCTAGCCTCTCCCTCCACGCGCCGGACGTGTCTGCCCGGCGTCGGACGAAACCCGCGCCGCCGCCCTCGCCCACTCACGTTGCGCCACGTCAGCACCCCGGTCGCCGCCGCCGCCAAAGCCCGCTCGGCCCGGGGCAGGCCCTCCCGGCCCGTACG
>NC_057796.1:165653986-165663038 GCF_018294505.1 Triticum aestivum | reverse complement strand
CTGCTCCCGCCGGTCGCCGCCGCCGCACCTCGCGCCGGCGCCGTCCTCCCCGGCGTCCTCCGACCCCGACGCCCTCTCCTCCGGCCTCCTCCGCTCCGGCCGGCTCCGCCCCGAGCTCCGGCGAGCAGCTCAGCCGAGCCAGATCCGATCGGGTGAGATCCGGTTGACTTCTCCACCTCATTTTTTCTCTGTCCCAGTATTTTTACAGTATATTGCTATGTTCATCGCAGCATAACTTTCTGCATATAGCTCCGTTTTGCGTGTGTAATATACCGAATTGTTCGCCTCATGATGCTCTTCATTTTGTTCCATTGCACCATGTTCATTTGAGGCCGTATTGATGCCCAAATCTCTGGTGCAAGAGTGCTAGTTGCTGTTATCTGCTGTTACTTAGCAGAACTTGGAGATTTGTTATTTTTGTTGTATTTAATCTGTGCATCTTATGGGCATGAGCTCTACATGTGTTTTGTCGTATGCCATGCCATCTTTACAGAGGTGTATGCCATGTATTTTTGTAATCTCTGTGGTGACTAGCACAAGCATGCAAACTAGGCTTCGTAGTGTTTCTGATTTCAGGGACTTGGTAGTTTCTCTTAAAAGTTTGTCTGCTGTTACTTTGTTGCTATGTATCCATGTGGCTACAGAGAGATCCATGCTTATTCTGGATATGTTCAGTAAGGATGTTTTGTAGGTATTGTTGTAATTGATCCATTCCTGCCCTTTTTTGTAATTATGGAGTGCCATAGCATGACTCAATCTTGCTCTACGTTTGCTATAAAATATTTCTGGCAGATTGTTTACGTGTTATTCAATTTTGCCAAGCTTGTTGTAGTTGTTCCATACATGCTATGTACTTTCTCTTGCCATGGATAGCTTCATAAACATTCCATCTTGCTGTAGGTATGCTTGTTTTCTCATGAAATTCTTAGTGGTGACTGCATCAAGCTCACCAAGATGCCTTCATATTATTGTTTCTGCCATGCTCTGTTTTCTACCAAGTCTGAAACCTGTTAACGGAACTTGCTATGTTTACATGGTTTCCATCATATCTTCTGGCCCTTTTTGGCTTATGGTCAGTAAGGGACTTTTTTCATATGCATTTAGTAGAATACTGCCATGTCTTGTTTTGCCATGTTAAGTTCCTGTAGCATGTACATTTCGTGCTCTGAACATTGCTACCTGATGATGTTTCAGGCATGTCCAGTAATTTCACCGAGTCTGTGAACTTGTTATCTTTTGCAATTTTGCCATGCTTGTTTGAACCTGCTGTGTTGTGATCTAGCCGTAGCTCAGTGTTCATCTTTTGTCAAGCATCTCCTGTAGATTACTGCCATATGCTTTGTTGCTATGTTGGGGTGTCGTAGCATTGTTACTTGTTCCATTTTAAGTGCTATCATGCTGTTAATTGCAGATTCGTGTCATTCTCGTTTTGCTTGCCATTTGCTAACCGTGCATCCGTTTCCGGTGATCTTTATATCGATTTCGACCGAAATCATCTCATATTTCTAGTGGCATGCTTGGTTTGCCAAGTTACTGCCTTGTTCACCATTTTCCTTCCGGAGCACGTATATGCATCGCATATCATATCTTGCATATCATTCTTGTTTTGCATCGTGTTGCTTGTGCATTTCCCGTGTTTGATTGTGGTTCCATTGCTTGTGTTCTTGTCTTGGGTAGAGCCGGGAGATGAGTTCATGAACGAGGAACCTGTTGAGTACGCTTACGAGGATCAAGCTTTCGACAACTCTGAGAACCTTGCAGGCAAGATGACCATACCCTCGAAATCACTTCTATCTTTGCTTTGCTAGTTGTTCGCTCTTTTGCCATGCTGCGCTACCTATCACTTGCCATATCATGCCTCCCATATTGCCATGTCAGCCTCTAACCATCCTTTCCGAGCAAACCGTTGTTTGGCTAAGTTACCGCTTTGCTCAGCCCTTCTTATAGCGTTGCTAGTTGCAGGTGAAGTTGGAGTTTGTTCCATGTGGGAGCATGGATATGTTGGGATATCACAAATATCTCTTATTTAATTAATGCATCTATATATTTGGTAAAGGGTGGAAGGCTCGGCCTTTTGCCTGGTGTTTTGTTCCACTCTTGCCGCCCTAGTTTTCTGTCTTACCGGTATTATGTTCCTTGAGTTTGCGTTCCTTACGCGGTTGGGTGATTTATGGGACCCCCTTGACAGTTCGCCTTGAATAAAACTCCTCCAGCAAGGCCCAACTTTGGTCTTACCATTTGCCACCTAAGCCTTTTCCCCCGGGTTTTCGCGAGCCCGAGGGTCATCTTTATTTTAACCCTCGGGCCAGTGTTCCTCTCAGTGCTGGTCCAAACTAGAGCACCGTGCGGGACCGTCCCTTGGCAACTTGGGTTATGTTGGTACCTGTACGCTTCGCTTATCCGGTGTGCCCTGAGAACGAGATATGTGCAGCTCCTATCTGGATTTGTCGGCACATTCGGGCAGCTTTGCTGGTCTTGTTTTACCATTGTCGAAATGTCTTGTAAACCGGGATTCCGAGATTGATCGGGTCTTTCCGGGAGAAGGTTTATCCTTCGTTGACCGTGAGAGCTTATGATGGGCTAAGTTGGGACACCCCTGCAGGGTAATATCTTTCGAAAGCCGTGCCCGCGGTTATGAGGCAGATGGGAATTTGTTAATGTCCGGTTGGAGAGAACTTGTCACTTGACCCAGTTAAAATACATCAACTGTGTGTGTAGCCGTGATGGTCTCTTCTCGGCGGAGTCCGAGGAGTGAACACGGTTTGAGTTATGTATGACGTAAGTAGGAGTTCGGGATCACTTCTTGTTCATTCCTAGAAGACGACCGTTCCGTTGCTTCTCTTCTCGCTCTCTTTCGCGTATGTTAGCCACTATATATGCTTAGTGCCTGCTGCAGCTCCACCCCATTTCACCATCCTTTCCTATAAGCTTAAATAGTCTTGATCTCGCGGGTGTGAGATTGCTGAGTCCTCGTGACTCACAGATTCTACCAAAACAGTTGCAGGTGCCGACGATGCCATTGCAGATGATGGGATCGACCTCAAGTGGGAGTTCGACGAGGAACGTGGTCGTTACTATGTGTCTTTTCCTGATGATCAGTAGTGGAGCCCAGTTGGGACGATCGGGGATCTAGCATTTGGGGTTATCTTATTTTCATTTGGATCTTGACCGTAGTCGGTCTATGTGTGTATTTTGGATGATGTATGAATTATATTTATGTATTTTGTGAAGTGGCGATTGTAAGCCAACTCTCGTTATCCCATTCTTGTTCATTACATGGGATTGTGTGAAGATGACCCTTCTTGCGACAAAACCACAATGCGGTTATGCCTCTAAGTCGTGTCTCGACACGTGGGAGATATAGCCGCATCGTGGGCGTTACATTCTGGCATTAGAAGAAGAAGACATCCTTCAACCTCACTACGATCATCTTACTCCTACTGAAATTGAAGCTTTCAAGATCATTGAAATAGTTCATGTGCAAAACAAGTATCTCACTCGTGAAAATATTTTGTTGCAAGAGTACATCACCGCACTCAAGGGCATTATTCGCAAATTGGAGAATCTCCTACGCTCGATGTATGACACGACTTCATCAACACCTCCTTCATCACTGCTTCCGAGGTAAGAGGTCTAATTACATGGGTTTGGGCACTCCCCTTGGCAACTGCCAAGCTTGGGGAAGTGCCCCGGTAGCGTATCACCATCACAACTTTATATTTATCATTTTTCTCAGTTCGATCCTTTTGGTTATATCTTGATCTAGTAGAATAAAGTTTTTAGTATGATCTAGCTTTGAGTTTTGCTTTATGTTCCCTCCATGTAATCGATTCCATGAGATATATAATAATGAGTAGTTTTGAAATAAGTGCTTTGCTTTCTTGCTATGATCTTGAGGGAATTAAATAAAAAGAAAGAAATAAAAAGGATCATATATTGATCTTATGGAGAGTAATGACTTCACATATAAAGAGTATGATGAATAAAAGTTGTTGAGAGTTGAAAAACTTAGTTTTGGACATTGTTGCAATTAATAGGAAGTAATAAAGAGAAAGGGGCTTCACATATAAAAATACTATCTTGGACATCTTTAAAATATGACATGCTAAAAGGTTGATGTTGGACAAGGAAGACAACATAATGAGTTATGTTTTCTTATATCCGAATAGAAGTTATATTGTCTTGGATCATCGAACATGTTGAGCTTGCCTTTCCCTCTCATGCTAGCCAGCAGGTGCATTGCATAAACCAAAAGGCATACGTCTATAAGCAAAAGTGCCAAAAAAGGGCAAGTAAAAGTGGTCATTTCTTGGTCCTCATTTGACACAGGTATTTGAGAGAAACCAGAATATCGATCTAGAAAGCAAAAATGTGTGTTTTTGGATAGTCTTTCTAGCATTTGATCAATAAAAGGTAGAGGGTAATGATCTTTTCTAGTAGCTTTGTTTAATTTGTGAAAATCAATTACCATTCTATAACCTGTAAAAATTCTTTGTGGAATCAATTCATTCTTATCATTAGGAACAACAGTGATACCTCCCTTCTTAGGGACACAATGAACATGACTTACCCATCTACTATCAGCAATAGGATAAATTATACCTGCCTCCAGAAGTTTTAGTATTTCATTTCTTACCACTTCTTTCATCTTAGGATTAAACCATCGTTGATGATCGACAACTGGTTTAGCATCAGGCTCCATATTAATTTTGTGCTGACATAGAGTGGGACTAATGCCCTTAAGATCATCAAGAATATATCCAACAGCGGCGCGGTGCTTCTTCAGAGTTGATGACCCACAAGTATAGGGGATCTATCATAGTCCTTTCGATAAGTAAGAGTGTCGAACCCAACAAGGAGTAGAATGAAATGACAAGCAGTTTTCAGCAAGGTATTCTCTGCAAGCACTGAAATTATCGGTAACAGATAGTTGTGTGATAAGATAATTCGTAACGGGAAGCAAGTAACAAAAGTAACTAAGGTGCAACAAGGTGGCCCAATCCTTTTTGTAGCAAAGGACAAGCCTGGACGAACTCTTACATTAAGCAAAGCGCTCCCGAGGACACATGGGAATTGATGTGAAGCTAGTTTTCATCATGCTCATATGATTCGCTTTCGTTACTTTGATAATTTGGTATGTGGGTGGACTGGTGCTTGGGTGCTGACCTTCCTTGGCAAGCCTCCCATTTATGATTAACCCCTCTCGCAAGCATCCGCAACTACAAAAGAAGAATTAAGATAAATCTAACCATAGCATGAAACATATGGATCCTAATCAGTCCCTTACGAAGCAACGCATAAATTAGGGTTTAAGCTTTTGTCACTCTAGCAACCCATCATCTACTTATTACTTCTCAATGCCTTCCCCTAGGCCCAAACAATGTTGAAGTGTCATGTAGTCGACGTTCACATAACACCACTAGAGGAGAGACAACATACATCTCATCAAAATATCGAACAAATACCAAATTCACATGATTACTTATAACAAGACTTCTCCCATGTCCTCGGGAACAAACGTAACTACTCACAAAGCATATTCATGTTCATAATCAGAGGAGTATTAATTATCATTAAGGATCTGAACATATGATCTTCCACCGAATAAACCAACTAGCATCAACTACAAGGAGTAATCAACACTACTAGCAACCCACAGGCACCAATCTGAGGTTCTGAGCAAAGATCGGATACAAGAGATGAAGTAGGATTTGAGAGGAGATGGTGCTGGTGAAGATGTTGATGGAGATTGACCCCCTCTCGATGAGAGGATCGTGGGTGATGATGATGGCTTCGATTTCCACCTTCGGGAGGGAAGTTGCCCAGGTAGAACATCTCCACCGAAGCCCTAGATTGGTTATGGCAAAGTTTCGCCTTGAGACGGCGGCGCTTCATCCCAAAAGCTTTGTCTTGATATTTTACAGGTAAAACCCCTTCATATAGCAAAAGATGGGCACCGGGGGCCTGCCAGGTTTGCGGCAAGGCAGGGGGCACGCCCTCCACCCTTGTGGTTGCCTAGTGGGTCCCCTCTGGTGCTTTCTTCGCCCAATATTTTTTTATATATTCCAAAATAATTCTCCGTGAAGTTTTAGGACTTTTGGAGTTGTGCAGAGTAGGTCTCTCAGATTTGCTCCTTTCCGGTCCAGAATTCTAGCTGCCGGCATTCTCCCTGTTTGTGTAAACCTTGTGAAATAAGAGAGAAAAGGCATAATTTTGGTGCCATAATGTGTAATAACAGCCCATAATGCAATAAATATCAATATAAAAGCATGATGCAAAATGGACGTATCAGTGGTGAAGCTGACACCCAAGAAAAAAGAGAGGAGGTCGTGCATGAAAGGATGAAGCGGGAAGCCAAGCCCTCGCCCGAAGTACCCTGAGCACGTGCTCATTGGCACGGGGCTCTGGCGGGACCTCCCTGCTACTTGTGAGCTGCATTGGGATTTCCTCAAAGAGGAGAGGATGATGTAGTACGGTAAAAATAAGTATTTCCCTTAGTTAAGAACCAAGGTTATCAATCCAGTAGGAGAACCACGCAACACCTCCTTAGCAGTACCTATAGACAAAATAACAAATACTTGCGCCCAATGCGAACAAGGGGTTATCAATCCCTCGGCAGTTAATTGCAAGGATCAAATATCGTAGTGATAGATAGATAAATAAAAACACAAAATAAAATAAAGTAAATAAAATTATAGCAAGGTATTTTTGGATTTCAATATATGATAAAAATAGAACCGGGGCCATAGTTTGAGGCTTCTCTCTTGAAAACAGCATACGATGGGTAAACAAATTACTTTTGGGAAATTGTTAAAAAGCAAATAATCATGGCGATATCCAAGACAATGATCATGTATATAGGCATCACGTCCGAGACAAGTAGACCAAATCCTGCCTGCATCTACTACTATTACTCCGCACATCGACTGCTATCCAACATGCATCTAGAGTATTAAGTTCATAAAGAACGGAGTAATGCCTTAAGCAATATGACATGATGTAGACAAAGTAAACTCACGCATGAATAAACCCCATTTCTTATCCTTAATGGCAACAATACAAATACGTGTCTTGTCCCTTTCTGTCACCAAGATATAGATCACCGCAAGATTCAACCCATCACAAAGCACCTCTCCCACTGAAAGAAAAATCAATCTAGTTGGCCAAATCAAATCAATAGATCTGAGGGAAATACAAAGCTATAATAATCATACAAAAATAGTACAGAGAAGACTCAAATAATATACATGGATATCATAAACTCACAATTCATCGGATCCCAACAAACACACCACAAAAAGTGATTAAATTGAATAGAACTCCTAGAACATCAAGGAGAACATTGTATTGAAGATCAATGAGAGAGAAGAAGCCATCTAGCTACTAGCTATGGACCTATAGGCCTGTGGTAAACTACTCACACATCATCGGAACAGCAACAAGGTTGATGTAGAGCCCCACCATGATCGATTCCCCCTCTAGCAGAGTGCCAGAAAAGGTCTCCAGATGGGATCTCGCGAGAACAAAAGCTTGCGGTGGCGGAAAAAGTGTTTTGGGTGGCTCTCTGTTGGTTTCCCGATTTTAGAGAATTTATAGAGGTGGAATTAGGTCAACGGATGCTCGTGGGCCCCACAAGCCACCAGGGCGCACCTGCCCCCCATGGGCGTGCCCTGGTGCCTTGTGGGCTACTCCTTCATCTTCTGGCCCTCTCCTGAAGCTTCCAGGGTCTCTTTTGTCCAAAAAAATCTCCAAAAAGTTTTATGGCGATTGGACTTCATTTGGTACTGATATTTTGGAAAACTAAAAACAGGCAAAAAACAGCAAGTGGCACTTTGCACTAAGTTAATATGTTAGTCCCAAAAAATGATATATAATGACATATAAATCATCCATGATTGATACTACAATAGCATGGAATAATAAAAAATTATAGATACTTGGCGACGTATCACTCCCAACCTGGGATGTGCACCTTCAGATCCGCGGGCATGGACAGGTCATCTTTGTAGCCCTTGATCTCGCCCTCCGTTGCCACGGAGGGGAACCACTTTCCTGTGGATTTGGGCAGGGCGCGCCCAGGCTTCGCTCCCCTTTTTGTGGCAGCCCTCTTCCGCTTTTCGTGGGCGGCCCTGGAGGGCGGCTCCAAGCCAAGCGGTCCTACTCTTCTCTCTCCTTGTCTTCGCTATCAGAAGCGCGGGATCGGGGACGACAAGAGGAAGTGATGGCGTGTCAGAAGGTGCAAGACAGGCGAAGAGGGGACAGTTGGAATGAGAAAAGATTTTGGAACCCTGGTTTCCCTCTCCTGATAAACTGCCCAGACCCGAGGCCTCATCCGCCCACAGTGGAACAGACCGCTTTTTCCGTCGCCTTGGGAAAGTTTCTCTTTTTTCCTCTTTCTTCTCGCAAACAGCGAAGGTGGTAATCATGGCCGGACTCCACTTAAAACTCCTGGAGTGATCATCAAGCGCATTGGCCGAGCGTCTGGACTAAAATGCACCTGATTCTTCAAGATAGTTCGACTCGGAGGCCATCTGGGCTCTCCAAGGACAAACACTACAAAAAAAAGACACATCCGTGACATTTTGGGCCGAACGGAAAATTTTTCTGTCATACATATGACACTTCTATGACGATAATTGTGACAAAACCCGGTATCATCATAGATGTGGTGGGCTCCTACTTCTATGACAAAAAATCATGACAGAAAATGGGTTTCTCGTCTTGGGCGGGCCGGAGACGCAGCTGCATGACATTCTTTGGGCCGTCCATGACGGAAAAAAACCGTGGTAGAAGCGAGGGGGAGGAATTCGGGGAGTTCCCGGTTACGGTGGGAGGTCGGGGGCCGAGCGATGCGCGTTTCTCTCGTACACGTACGCGCGTGTGTGCGAGGCGTTGGCTCTAACTGAACCCGAGCGAGGCGTTGGGCTCTAACTGAACCCGAGCGATTGCACTGCAGGCTACGCATTACTGAACCCGAGCGATCGATCGATGGCTGTTAACTGAACCCGATCGAGCGATTCCTTCGCTACTGCTGCTAACTGAAGCCGATCGA
>NC_057796.1:165648760-165653557 GCF_018294505.1 Triticum aestivum | reverse complement strand
GATGAACAGGACCCCCGTTTCGACCGTAGGAGGTCCGTTTCGTCCGTTTTGCGGTACGCCACACCCCTCCCGATCAACGGGACCGCCGTTTCGACTGTAGGAGGTCCCTTTCCTCCGTTTTGCGGTACCCCACACCCCTCCCAATCAACAGGACCCCCGTTTCGACCGTAGGAGGTCTGTTTCCTCCGTTCTGCGGTACGCCACACCCCTCCCGATCAATGGGACTCCGTTCCGAACGTAGGAGGTCCGTTTCCTCCATTTTGCGGTATGCCAGGCCTCGTTTCCATCGCCTGTTCCGTCCAAGCCCTCCCGATGAACACGACCACGCATTCCATTCCGTCCCAGCCGGTTGGCTCCCACGCGTTCCGTTGCCTCCCGATGAACACGACGCATTCCGTTGCCTCCCCATGAACACGACGCATTCTGTTGCCTCCCCATGAACACAACGCATTCCGTTGCTCCCCATGAACACGATGACGACGTTGTTTCTCTGTTCTGACCCAGCCATGTACACGAGACCTGGCCGTACGTATGCGCGAGTAGGCGTTCGAGACCCCGCCCGTATGTACACATATGTGGCCGTATTTTCTTTCTTGCACCCTGGCCGCTGTACGTACGTGTACATGCTACGTGCGCGCCTCTACTATGACACGTACGCGCGTCTACTACGACACGTGCGCGCCCCTACATCCACCAGTATATATGTACGTACACGTTCGCGAACAGAATGACAACGCTACGTACGCTTCGACCAGGTGGGTCCCGACTGTCAGGCACTTCCTTGCGTGCGAAGATGTAGCTGGTGGGTCCCAGCAGTCAGGGGGGCGAATCGTTTTTTTGCCCGGACGCACTTCCTTGCGTGCGAAGATGTAGCTGGTGGGTCCCAGCAGTCAGGGGGGTGAATCATTTTTTTCGGATGCACTTCCTTGCGTGCGAAGATGTAGCTGGTGGGTCCCAGCAGTTAGGGGGAAACATTTTTTTCACGAAATACGGTGGCCCGTCCGGTGGGTCCCTGCTGTCAGGTGGAGGAATCATTATTTTGCCCGTAATAAGGAGGCACTTCCTTGCTGCGGCCGTGGACCCAGCTGTCAACCTCTCCACGTACAGTCCACGTCCGATGGAAGTCGTTCCTTGACCACGTTGACCACGCCGCGCCGAGAGCACCACGGCGGTGGACGACGGTGAGGACTAGGAAGCGGACGACTCGGAGCCGGGGAAGACGCAGCAGTGGATGCCCACGCGAAGAGGAGTACGAGGGTTCACTGGTTCGGCTGCGGTGTGAGGCTGCTGTCGCCGCAGAATAACAGGGGGTGTGGGTGAGTAGAGGGATGGCCTGGCCAGCGGTGGGAGTAGTAGGGGGCGGTGAGGCCTCCACCACATCACAACCGGCCACGGGAGGCAGGAGCACGCGGCACGACCGACGCTGGTTTCGGCGGCTGGAGCAAGAAGACCAGAGGTTGAAGAAGCACTACGGCCGTTGGATGAACATCGTACGGTAACAGGAGCTAGAATCATTCATATTGACTAAGTTGACAAAGCCCTCTGTCCCCGTCAACTTGGTAGGCCCACAAGTCAGCCTCCCACTATGCTGGTTCCAGCTGGCAGGGGGAGTATTCTTTTTGTGTGCATAATAAGGAGGCACTTCCTTGCGTGCGAAGATAGCTGGTGGGTCCGACATGTCAGCGGGGGCACGTTATTTTCGCGAAATACAGAGGCCCTTCCGGTGGGTCCCAGATGTCAGGTGGAGGAATCATTATTTTGCGCGTAATAAGGAGGCATTTCCTTGTGTGCGGCCGTGGACCCAACTGTCATCCTCTCCACGCACAGTCTACTTTCGATGGTGTCGTTCGTTGACCACGTTGACCACGCCGCGCCGAGCGCATCCAAGGTGGTGGACGACGGCGAGGCCCCGGACAGCAACGAGCCGGAGATGGGAAGACGCGGGAGTAGAGTCGCAGACGGAGAGGTGTACGAGGGCTAACTGGTTCTAGTGCGGTGTGGTTCGGCAGTCGGTGGAGAAGAACAGGAGGTGTGGAGGGGTGGAGGGATGGCCTGGCCAACGGTGGAGTAGCGCTTCATAGCGAAGCGTGCTAAGCAGAGCTGCTAGCAGCAGGAGGCGGGAGGTGGTCCCGGCGGCGCTGGAGGAAGAAGACGAGAGATTGAAGATGGATGCCGGTCGTTGGATGTAAATCCAATGGCTAACATGTCAGAATCATTTGTTGACTAAATTGACAACAACTTGCGTTGGCTTCGACCTATTGGCCCACATTTCAGCCTCCAAAAATTTGGCACGTATTCAACCCATTTTTTCAGAATTTACAGCCTTTTTTGCGCGGTAGAATTTACAGTCAATTTGTTCTTTCTTTTTTGAATTATAGCCATTAGCTGGGCTGGGTGAACAAATAATGTAGCGTCCATGCGGCCCATTTATTTTATTTCCTAAAAAATTACAGGCCATTTGCACTTTCTCAAAATACACGATTTTGCTGGGCTGATTCTAATTATAATGTTGGGTTGGGCCAGCAATGTTATCAAAAAACAAAAGGGGCTGAGCATTTTGTTATAAATATATTTAAATAATAAGTGATATTATTACATTCGTCCTTAAATCTTACCAAGCTTTTGTACACAATCACTAGGATTTTCATGCCAAAACAATCCAGGATTTTATTTGTTAAGAAATTATTTTTATAAGTTAATAAGATGTGGGATATTATTTTCTTACATATGTAAGTATCTGTTAAATATATGATGACAATAAAAATAATATATAATAACATATAAAATAATTTAAATATATATAATATAGTTAGAACGGAAACATAAGTTGGACCTGGCGTTCCTGTTCTTATATAGAAAAATAGAACAGATCTCTGCGTTTTCTTCAAAAAAATACATAAATTGGGCTGCCAAAAATAAAACCTCGGATGGGAGGTCCATAGGCCGGTCGATACATGATGGCCCTAAGAAAATACAAACAGGCCTATGGACCTCCCATCCGAGGTCGTGGGCTGCGCATGTTAAAAATAAAAGCCTAGACGGGGCAGCCCAAAACCACGTCCAACACTTGCCAAAACTTCGTCCCTCGTTTTCTCTGTGTTTTGCACACTCGACATTGTGTGGGCATTTTGACTGTGCATCATATGAAGATGTGCTATGCATGAATGTTGATCAGCATGATGTTAACTGGCTGGTAGTTCCATTTTCGACCATTAATAAAACTTCCAACATGATGTTAACCCTGTTTGAAAAGGCCGTGTTAATATAGATGCTCTGCCTTTGAAAGTTGCAGTTTCTTATCTGAAACTGAACTTGCAGTTTCTTATCTGAAACTGAAACTTGCAGTTTCTTCTCTGAGAATCACATTGTCTGCACTTTTATACTCCTATGAAACTACATTTTTTAAGTGCTAAAAATATATCTCTAGAATTCATAAAATACTTCATATGCTCAATACTGCAAATCTGAAATTTAAAAGACATTCATATCTAAAAGTACTCTCAAAATACACAACACAAAACACAATTCACAACCTGCAAATACTGACAACCCTAAGCTCCTCCTGACAATTCACAACCTGCCCGACTATTGGGCTGGGGGGGCAGCCCCCTCCTATTCCTCAGCGGCAGACAGCCGCCCCGTGAGACGATGTGAACGGCCAGGGAGACGATGGCGGGGAAGCGTCGTCGGCCCAACTGCTTTTCTCCTCTTGCAGTTGGGTTCGGTCGACGAAGACTCCACCGGCTCGCTCTGGTAGGACACCCTCACAAACGGCACCCTATAGATGCTCAATCCTTCAATCTCTGGTGGATGCTCCATCTGGGATCAATACTCCCACCACCGCTCCCTCACGATTGGATTCAATGAATCTGTTTGCTCCATGGCCCAGAGGAGCAGCTCTATGTACTTCGGCGCGACTCCCTCCGGGAGTATCGCCGCCTTTTCGCTCTGTTGCAGATATTTGGCCATGGATGTCGCCGTCGCCGCTAGTTGGTCCTTGTTGTCAAACCAAGACTGTATCTCCAACATCCTAGCTAGCTTCACAGGGTTGCCGTCTGCGATCCTCACGTATCGGTTGTAGTCCTCCATCGATCTACTTCTCCACAGCACCTTCACTCACCGGCGGTGGTTTTTGAATGGAAGAGGAGAGGAGCAGCGCTGGTTTTGGATTAGAACGGGAGAGGAGCAATGCTAGTTTTGGACTGGAACAGGAGAGGAGGGCGGTGGTTTTGAAATGGAAGAGGAGAGGAGCGGCGCTGCATTTAGATTGGAACAGGAGAGGAGCGGCGGTGGTGTAAGAGGAGAAGAGCGGAAGAGCGACGCTGGTCTTGGAAATAATTTTTTTTTTGCATATTTTGGGTCAAAGTTTGACCACGTACTGTATTTGACAAGCAAAATGTGAATGCATGTCACCAAAAATTGTATTGTTTGGTTCGTATCTGAATGTACTTTCAAATTATATTATTTTTGCAACGTATAACATATATTTTATGTGCGAAAATCATGGTTAATTATGACCCAGAATAAAAGGGAGACTAGTTAATGTGGGGTTGCTTTCTTAATTGAAGGGTAAATTGATTTTGATTTTGATCCAGTCACAGCGCGCCGGCCCTCTCGTCCAATCCTAAATCGCTGCCGCACGCTCCACTCCCTCTTCTCCATTGCAAAACCACCTCCTCTCCTCTCCATCATCTCCATTCCAAAACCACCGTCTCGCCTCTCCCTCTTCTGATGTTCTCCATTGCAAAACCACCTCCTCTCCTCTCCATCATCTCCATTCCAAAACCACCATCTCGC